>NC_060177.1:80886174-80936174 GCF_021184085.1 Oncorhynchus gorbuscha | reverse complement strand
AATGGTCCCTAAGCGATACTTTTCTGTCATCTGTCATGAATGTGAATGATTACAGATCATAACCACTAAGGAATGCAATCTGCAGAATGCTATGTAGGGTACAACTCATCATGAGTGATGGAGGTGAGCTATGACTTAAAAGTGTCCTTTTCCATTTGGTCTGGTCAGTGCATGTGTCCACCAGAGTATGTGAGCGGAGCGAGCAGCGGGAGCAGCGGAGCGAGCAGCAGAGCGAGCAGAGGAGTGAGCCCAATTTGACTGGAGCATGGAGTGCGATTCCCAAAGGCTGGAGCATCGGCCTTCTCGCCCACTCCAATTTTGCTCCAGTAACATTCACTTCAGGAGCTCACCCCAGCATTCATTTGAAGTCGACTTGTGTGCTGCTATAGCCCTTTGCTATAGATACTGTCATAGCCTCTCTGCCTTTTGTCTTCTGCTAGGCCGTCATTGTAAATAAGAAGTTGTTCTTAACTAACTTGCCTAGTTAAATAAAGGTCAAATTAAAAATAAATTAAACATGGACTTCGCTACAAATGTTCATAAAGGAAGGGATAAAATACCCAGGTGAGACACATCCCAAAAGCATGATTATGTACTTGTTTTTTTTTTTTTTATCCTTTATTAGCTAGGCAAGTCAGTTAAGAACAAATTCTTATTTACAATGACGGCCTACCCCGGCCAAACCCTCCCCTAACCCGGACGACGCTGGGCGTATTGTGTGCCCGTGCTTAAAGAAAGGAACGAGATGGGTATATAACTAAGTGTCATTGTAGCAAAGTATTTATAAACAAAGAAATCAGATCTCTTAAACGTTTCAATTGTTTGGGTTCTACTATCTATACAATGGGCCATAATATATTTTTGCCCAATAGGCCTGGCATACAGTGCCTTCGGAAAGTATTCAGACCATTTGACTTTAGGTTACTGCCTTATTCAAAAATGTATTCAATTGTTTTTTCCCACTCATCAATCTACACATAGTACCCCATAATGACACAGCAAAAACATGTTTTTACACATTTTTGCTCATTTATTTTTAAAAATACATTATAAAAATATTACATTTACATAGGTTTTCAGACCCTTTACTCAGTCATTTGTTGAAGCACCTTTGGCACTGATTACAACCTCAAATCTTCCTGGGTATGACGCCCACTGTATTAAAGTGTTGATATTTACATTTTATTACATTGATTTTTTTGCTTTGTCTTGAGATAAAAAATGTTTTAGTTCGCTCTTGAACCCTTTATACACACTTACAAAAAACATGATTTTTCACATATTATAGCCAGACTAACGTTAGCTACTGTACATCAAAATCAAAAATGGATAACCAAAGAATGCTCAATAAAAATTTCAGCAAGCAAGAGCTTGAAGTAATGGTGGAGGAAATAGCAGCCAGGAAAAGGTTGTTGGAGAGACTTGATAACTGCAGGGTCACTGCAGACATCAAAAAGAGAGGATGGGCGAGAGTGGCCGAGTTGGACTCTGCCGCCGGGGGTAAAGGACAGTGACGCTGTATAAAAGAAGTGGTCCGACATCAAGTCTGCTACTAGGAAGGGATCTGAGAGACCATTCATGTTGACCAGCTGGAGGAGAAGGTGTCGTCCTTGATAGGAGAGATCGTGGTAGAGGGACTGCGCAACCGGTAACTTAGGTAGCTACCTTAGCTAGCCAATGCATCCCGACATTATAGCCAACAACGACTTTATCATTAGCTAAGTTAGCCAAGATCTTCTTTGCAAATTGAAATGACAACGCTAGCTATTTATCACTTCTAGAATATTGTAATATATTGGTAACAAGCAAGCTAGATAATGCACGTTTAATTTGTTTTCTTGCTGTATTTAAATATCCGGTAGCCAGCTATGTCTGTGGTGCAAGAAAATGTTAATGTTTACAAAAGTCCATTCGTCTCAGGAGGGTTTAGCTATCCTTAAGTAAATGTCCAAGAAGAAATCCTAAAGCATTCTTTTCAAGATTCCCATTTCTTCTTAACTATTTTCTTAGGAAGAAACTTAGGAAAAACTTTAAGAACATTTCCAATAACTTTATTGAGGAATAGCAACTTTGCTTAACTTTCTTCTTAAGTCTATAGTTAAGGAATAAATGGCAGTTAAGAAGAAGGTTTTGTGAATCCGTCCCCAGATCCTCTCAAGCTCTGTCAGGTTGGATGGGGAGAGTTGCAGCATAGCTATTTTCAGGTATCGCCGAAGAATTTTGGATGGGTTCAAGTCCAGGCTCTGGCTGAGCCACTCAAGGACATCTGGAGACTTGTCCTGAAGCAACTCCTGAGTTGTTTTGGCTGTGTGCTTAGGGTCATTGTACTGTTGAAAGGTGAACTTTCGCCCCAGTCTGAGTTAATGAGCACTCTGGAGCAGGTTTTTATCAAGGATCTCTCTGTACTTTGCTCCATTCATCTTTCATCTTCATCTTTTGATCCTGACTAGTCTCCCAGTCCCTGCCGCTAAAAAACATCCCAACAGCATGATTCTACCACCACCACCACCATTCTACCACCACCACCAGGTTTCCTTCAGACTTGATGCTTGGCTTTCAGGCCAAAGAGTTAAATTTGGTTTACATCAGACAAGAGAATCTTGTTTCTCATGGTTTTAGAGTCCTTTAGGTGCCTTTTGGCAAACTCCAAGGGGGCTGTCACGTGCCTTTTACTGAGGAGTGGCTTCTGTCTGGTCATGCTATCATAAAGGCCTGATTGGTGGGGTGTTGCAGAGATGTTTGTCCTTCTGGAAGGTTCTGTCAGAGTGATCATCAGTTTCTTGGTCACCTTCCTGACTAAGGCCCTTTTGAATTGAAATTTACCACAGGTGGATTCCAATCAAGTGTTAAAAAACATCTCAAGGATGGTTAATGGAAACAGGATGCACCTGAGCTCAATTTTGAGTCTCAAAGCAAAGGGTGTGAATACTTACGTAAATAATGTATTTCTGTTTGTTTGTTTTTTATGCATTTGCAAACATTTCTACAAATCTGTTTTCACTTTGTCATTATGGGGTATTGTGGGTAGATTGTTGAGATGTTTTATTTATTTAATACATTTTAGGATAAGGCTGTAAAGTGGAAAAAGCCAAGTGGTCTGAAAACTTTCCAAAGGCACTGTATTCCCACTTTAAAGGAGCTTTCCATGAGTATCTTTAATTTTAGGACCCGGTTGGAGGTTAAAACTCGGCCGGTTAGCCTTTTTGAAATACTCATACCACTGGCCATCTTACTCAAGCAAGGCAGCATTAGCTACACAGGCAGAGTAGAAAGGAGTTTGCTTTTAGCAAACACAAACAAACAAAAAATATGGTCCCAGGACGCAAAACTTGCAACATCTAGGGGGACGAGAACTCTCTCCCACTAACGGTCACCTAAGTCGAAGCCAAATCTCCTACGGCACCGACATGACATGGCGGTGGTGCTGGACACTCTATGTGAGCCTCCGTTTTAACCACAGGAAGTTTGTCCTAGCCACTGTGCTTCTACATCTGGATTGCTTGCTATATTTCTGTATAGCACTTTGTGACAACTACTGATGTAAAAAGGGCTTTAATGAATAAGTGTGATTGATTGAACAACTGGAGTCGGTGGGCCTGAAAGTCCTTTTCTTAAAGACTGCTTTAAGGTTATGTCCTAATGCAGTTACTCCCAAGGTTATGCTTATGTCTTATATGTCTCTGGCTTTTCAGATTTCCCTTTCACACCTCCTCTGTTTGCTTCTAGTGAACAAAGGAGGTTGCCTGGCCTGCGCTTTAAGCACATATATGGATAGGAACAAGGATGTTAGCATTGTGTCCGGCTCTTTGTCTGTTTCGCTAATCCAGCTCAGGGTAGGATGCTTTTCTAAGCAGCTTCTTTCTTGTTGGATTTTGGAGGCTATTTCCCTGGTATGTGACAGCAAAGGTCATGGGTTGCCTAGCACTGTGCGTGCTCACTCTACCTTGGTCAACCTCTGAACAGTTGATGCTGAGATGGTTTTTGCGACTGCACTTGAAGAAACTTTCAAAGTTCTTAAGATTTTCCACATTGACTTAATGTCTTAAAGCAATGACGGACTGAAATGAGGAAATGGATGCGAGCCTGGGTATTATAGCCAGGAAGGCGCGGCTTCCGAGGGTGGGCTCGGCATCCATTGGTCTGTTGGGTGTGATTTCATTTTGCTTCAGGTAAATAGGATTGGTCATTGACTCCCATAGTATGTTATACCTTGTTCCATCCGTCAGGGAACAGTAGTTATATTCATAACTGTACGTTAGCTTGTAAACCAGGCAGATGTCTGAGAACAGAATGAAGTTGTCGAAACCAAACAGTTTGAACTTGGTGAGTGTATTGCAGGGGTGGTCGTGTTTGTTTGTCCAGGATTTTGAGTGCTTGTTTATAGAGTGATTTGAGAGGTTTCAGGATTGTCTCACAAGCTTTGCACCAGCTAGTGAGGTAGTAGGAGAGATGTGAGAAGATCATAGAACATCCTGGATGCCTTGATGGAAAGAGAGTTTCTGATTAAAAATAAATTGGCTGTGCTGTATTTGATTGTGTTGGTATTTTTATCTGTTTTTTTTTGTTGAATTCTGTGATGGTTTTGATATTTTGGCTGTGTATGGGGAATTGGGGGTAGACCTGCTGCTTTTGTTTGATGGAGAAATACATGGCCACTGTTTTTCTCCACATTTAGGGTGAGACAGGAGTCGTAGAGACATTCTGAAACATTCTCCATAACAGATGTTAACTTGGCAGCCACTAGTTCAGCGCTCTTTTCATGGGTGTAGAGGACATCTGTATCTCCATTCCCTGGCACATACAAGGAAGGTAAATGATGTATAGACTAAACAACAGGGGCCCAAAGGATGGACCCCTGGGGCACTCCCATGGTGCACCTGCATGGTGGTAGACAACAGTCCTAAAGCTCTCCCTTTAATGTCCATTGAGAGAGGAGCTGTCCTGCTGAGTCGACACTAGCGCCACATAGTTCATGGAACTATTTGAATACAAATTTAAAAAACATTAATAAAACACAAATATGAATGGGGAAAAGGCCTTGAATTACAATTCGATGTATTTGCCACATTACAAAACCATGGATGGCTTCAGGCTGATGTTGTAGCATAAATAGTTTGAATTAGTATCATAAATGGTAGTGGAGAGATTGACGTTTGTAGAGCAGAGAAGGCTTCTCTCCTTCAAATGCACATCAAGCCACTCTAATTTGTTGATCTAACTGGCAGATTCCCATTTCGCATCTCTTTCATTGCACTCATGCACACACGCATGCAGGCAGGCACACACACGCATGCAGGCAGGCACACACACGCACACACACATCTCATCTCTTCCACTCTGATCTTGTCATGGTTTTATAAGCAAGGTAATCAGAAATGGACCTGTGAGCCACCCCCTCCAACAAATCAAACTGTGCCAATCCCACCCTGCAAATCACTCAATGTCGGAGTAGGAGTTTGGGTTGGGGGGAGAGCAGTGGGTGAACATCAAAGTCTTTATACAGAGTATTCGGAAAGTATTCAGACCCCTTGACTTCTTCCACATTTTGTTACGTAATTTTAAAAAAAAGAATCCTCATCAATCCCAAATCAAACCAAAGTTTATTTGTCACGTGCGCCAAATACAACAGGTGAAATGTGAAATGCTTACTTACAGGCTCTAACCAATAGTGCGGAGGGAAAAAAGTGTGTGTGTGTGTGTGTGTGTGTGTGTGTGTGTGTGTGTGTGTGTGTGTGTGTGTGTGTGTGTGTGTGTGTGTGTGTGTGTGTGTGTGTGTGTGTGTGTGTGTGTGTGTGTGTGTGTGTGTGTGTGTGTGTGTGTGTGTGTGTGTGTGTGTTTGTGTGTGTGTGTAAAGAAATAAAACAACAGTAAACAGACATTTGAAAATTAGTGTAGCAAGGCTATATACAGACACTGGTTAGTCAGGCTTATTGAGGTAGTATGTACATGTGGGTATGGTTAAAGTGACTATGCATATATTTAAAATTTTTATTTTACCTTTATTTAACTAGGCAAGACAGTTAAGAACAAATTCTTATTTTCAATGACGGCCTAGAAACAGTGGGTTAACTGCCTTGTTCAGGGGAAGAATGACAAATTTGTACCTTGTCAGCTCGGGGATTTGAACTTGCAACCTTTTGGTTACTAGTCCAAAACACTCTAACCACTAGGCTACGCTGCCGCCCCATATGATAAACAGAGAATAGCAGTAGCATAAAAAGAGGGGTTGGCGGGTGGTGGGACACAATGCAGATTGCCCGGTTAGCTAATGTGCGGGAGCACTGGTTGGTCGGGCTAATTGAGGTAGTATGTACATGCATGTATAGTTAAAGTGACTATGTGTATAAGATAAACAGAGAGTAGCAGCAGCGTGAAAAGGGGTTGGGGGACACACAAAATGCAAATAGTCCGGGTAACCATTTGGTTACCTGTTCAGGAGTCTTATGGCTTGGGGGTAAAAACTGTTGAGAAGCCTTTTTGTCCTAGACTTGGCACTCCGGTACCGGTTGCCATGCGGTAGTAGAGAGAAAAGTATGACTGGGGTGACTGGGGTCTTTGACAATTTTTGGGCCTTCCTCTGACACCGCCTGGTGTAGAGGTCCTGGATGGCAGGCAGCTTTGCCCCAGTGATGTACTGGGCCGTACGCACTACCCTCTGAAGTGCCTTGCGGTTGGAGGCCGAACAATTGCCGTACCAGGCAGTGATGCAACCAGTCAGGATGATCTCGATGTTGCAGCTGTAGAACCTTTTGAGGATCTCAGGACCCATGCCAAATCTTTTTAGTTTCCTGACTGTCTTGGTGTGTTTGGACCATTCTAGTTTGTTGTTGATGTGGACACCAAGGAATTTTAAGCTCTCAACCTGCTCCACTACAGCCCTGTCGATGAGAATGGGGACGTGCTTGGTACTCCTTTTCCTGTAGTCCACAATCATCTCCTTAATCATCTACACACAATACCCCATAATGACAAAGCAAAAACAGGTTTGTAGAAATTCTTGCAAGTGTATTAAAAATAACAAAGTATTTAGACCCTTTGCTATGAGACTCAAAATTGAGCTCAGGTGCATCCTGTTTCCATTGATGATCCATGAGATGTTTCTACAACTGGATTGGAGTCCACCTTTGGTAAATTCAATTGATTGGACATGATTTGGAAATGCACACATCTGTCTATAACAGGGGTGTCAAACATACGGCCCGCGGGCCGGAACCGGCCCCCAAGGAGGTTCGATCAGGCCCGCAGGATAATTTGAAAGTGGAAAAAATGCATAAAAGACATGGAATTAATATTTTTAATTCGCTGCAATTCATGGATTATCCGCTAAGGGGCGCACTCTTTCCATCAGAGTAGAAGACAAGCCGCATCACTGAGACAGACTGAAAACAGCAGACGGTATCAATGCGCCATCTGCTGCTTGTTACGACGTTGTTAATACCTTGGTCTCTACCTCTCCGCTACACCCTCATTAGCCAAAATGTCGTTATCCAAACGGAGAAAAGTAGATAAGGAGTGTAGAATTTTCAAAGAAAAATGGACCACGTCCTATTTATTTACAGAGATGCACGGAAAACCTTTGTGCTTGGTGTGTTTGCAACAAGTTTCGGTATTGAAGGAATATAATATTCGACGCCACTACGAGACTCATCACAGCGAAAAATATGACGGCTTGCAAGGACAACTGAGAAGAGATAAAATTAACGAATTGCTGGCGGGTCTGAGGAAACAGCAGTCAACTTTCATCCAGAGCCGAGAAGTCAGTGAAGCAGCGGTAAAAGCCAGCTACCTAATTGCTAGCGAAATAGCATTAGCATCGAAGCCGTATTCCGACGGTGACTTTGTTAAACGATGCTGTCATGTTTTGTCATTGATTGTCATGTCTTGTCCCTGTGCTTCCCCTTCTGTTCGTTTCCCTCTGCTGGTCTTGTTGGGTTCTTTCCCTCTTTCTATCCCTCTCTCTCCCCCTCCCTCTCTCACTCTCCCGCTCTCTCTTCTCTCTATCGTTCCGTTCCTGCTCCCAGCTGTTCCTATTCCCCTAATCAATCATTTAGTCTTCCCACACCTGTTCCCGATCCTTTTCCCTGATTAGAGTCCCTATTTCTCTCCTTGTTTTCCGTTCCTGCCCTGTCGGATCCTTGTCTATATTCACCGTGCTGTGTCTATGTTTTGCCCTGTCGTGTCGTGTTTCCCTCAGATGCTGCGTGGTGAGCAGGTGTCTGAGTCTGCTAGGTTCAAGTGCCTTCCCGAGGCAACCTGCAGTTCTTGATCATGTCTCCAGTCTGTTCTCGTCTTTACGAGTAGTATTATGCCTTTTGTTTTGTTAAGTATCTTACTGGATTAAAGACTCTGTTTTCGCCAAGTCGCTTTTGGGTCCTCATTCACCGGCATGACAGAAGGATCCGACCAAGGAATGGACCCAGCGACTACAGACGTTCGTAACACTGCCGTCAAGATCCAAGGAGCCATGCTCGGCAGACACGAGCAGGAATTGTCTGCTGCTCGCCATGCCGTGGAGAACCTGGCCGCTCAGGTTTCCGACCTCTCTGGACAGTTCCAGAGTCTTCGTCTCGTGCCACCTGTTACTTCCTGGCCTGCCGAGCCTCCAGAACCTAGGGTTAATAACCCACCTTGCTACTCCGGGCAGCCCACTGAGTGCCGCTCCTTTCTCACCCAGTGTGAGATTGTGTTCTCTCTCCAACCCAACACATACTCTAGAGAGAGAGCTCGGGTTGCTTACGTCATTTCACTCCTTACTGGCCGGGCTCGAGAGTGGGGCACAGCTATCTGGGAGGCAAGGGCTGATTGCTCTAACAAATACCAGAACTTTAAAGAGGAGATGATTCGGGTTTTTGACCGTTCAGTTTTTGGTAGGGAGGCTTCTAGGGCCCTGGCTTCCCTATGCCAAGGTGATCGATCCATAACGGATTACTCTATTGAGTTTCGCACTCTTGCTGCCTCTAGTGAGTGGAACGAGCCGGCGCTGCTCGCTCGTTTTCTGGAGGGACTCCACGCAGTGGTTAAGGATGAGATTCTCTCCCGGGAGGTTCCTTCAGATGTGGACTCTTTGATTGCTCTCGCCATCCGCATAGAACGACGGGTAGATCTTCGTCACCGGGCTCGTGGAAGAGAGCTCGCATCAACGGTGTTTCCCTGCTCCGCATCGCAACCATCTCCCTCCTCTGGCTCAGAGACTGAGCCCATGCAGCTGGGAGGGATTCGCATCTCGACTAAGGAGAGGGAACGGAGGATCACCAACCGCCTGTGCCTCTATTGCGGATTTGATGGACATTTTGTCAATTCATGTCCAGTTAAAGGCCAGAGCTCATCAGTAAGCGGAGGGCTACTGGTGAGCGCTACTACTCAGGTCTCTTCATCTAGATCCTGTACTACTATGTCGGTCCATCTACGCTGGACCGGTTCGGGTGCTACATGCAGTGCCTTGAATGACTCTGGGGCTGAGGGTTGTTTCATGGACGAAGCATGGGCTCGGAAACATGACATTCCTTTCAGACAGTTAGACAAGCCTACGCCCATGTTTGCCTTAGATGGTAGTCATCTTCCCAGTATCAGATTTGAGACACTACCTTTAACTCTCACAGTATCTGGTAACCACAGTGAGACTATTTCTTTTTTGATTTTTCGTTCACCTTTTACACCTGTTGTTTTGGGTCATCCCTGGCTAGTATGTCATAATCCTTCTATTAATTGGTCTAGTAATTCTATCCTATCCTGGAACGTTTCTTGTCATGTGAAGTGTTTAATGTCTGCCATCCCTCCCATTTCTTCTGTCCCTACTTCTCAGGAGGAACCTGGCGATTTGACAGGAGTGCCGGAGGAATATCATGATCTGCGCACGGTCTTCAGTCGGTCCCGAGCCAACTCCCTTCCTCCTCACCGGTCGTATGATTGTAGTATTGATCTCCTTCTGGGGACCACTCCTCCTCGGGGTAGACTATACTCTCTGTCAGCTCCCGAACGTAAGGCTCTCGAGGATTATTTATCTGTGTCTCTTGACGCCGGTACCATAGTGCCTTCTTCCTCTCCGGCCGGGGCGGGGTTCTTTTTTGTTAAGAAGAAGGACGGTACTCTGCGCCCCTGCGTGGATTATCGAGGGCTGAATGACATAACGGTTAAGAATCGTTATCCGCTTCCCCTTATGTTATCAGCCTTCGAGATTCTGCAGGGAGCCAGGTGCTTTACTAAGTTGGACCTTCGTAACGCTTACCATCTCGTGCGCATCAGAGAGGGGGACGAGTGGAAAACGGCGTTTAACACTCCGTTAGGGCATTTTGAGTACCGGGTTCTGCCGTTTGGTCTCGCCAATGCGCCAGCTGTTTTTCAGGCATTAGTTAATGATGTTCTGAGAGACATGCTGAACATCTTTGTTTTTGTCTATCTTGACGATATCCTGATTTTTTCACCGTCACTCGAGATTCATGTTCAGCACGTTCGACGTGTTCTACAGCGCCTTTTAGAGAATTGTCTCTACGTAAAGGCTGAGAAGTGCTCTTTTCATGTCTCCTCCGTTACTTTTCTCGGTTCCGTTATTTCCGCTGAAGGCATTCAGATGGATTCCGCTAAGGTCCAAGCTGTCAGTGATTGGCCCGTTCCAAGGTCACGTGTCGAGTTGCAGCGCTTTTTAGGTTTCGCTAATTTCTATCGGCGTTTCATTCGTAATTTCGGTCAAGTTGCTGCCCCTCTCACAGCTCTTACTTCTGTCAAGACGTGTTTTAAGTGGTCCGGTTCCGCCCAGGGAGCTTTTGATCTTCTAAAAGAACGTTTTACGTCCGCTCCTATCCTCGTTACTCCTGACGTCACTAGACAATTCATTGTCGAGGTTGACGCTTCAGAGGTAGGCGTGGGAGCCATTCTATCCCAGCGCTTCCAGTCTGACGATAAGGTTCATCCTTGCGCTTATTTTTCTCATCGCCTGTCGCCATCTGAGCGCAACTATGATGTGGGTTACCGTGAACTGCTCGCCATCCGCTTAGCCCTAGGCGAATGGCGACAGTGGTTGGAGGGGGCGACCGTTCCTTTTGTCGTTTGGACAGACCATAAGAACCTTGAGTACATCCGTTCTGCCAAACGACTTAATGCCCGTCAAGCTCGTTGGGCGTTGTTTTTCGCTCGTTTCGAGTTTGTGATTTCTTACCGTCCGGGTAGCAAGAACACTAAGCCTGATGCCTTATCCCGTCTGTTTAGTTCTTCTGTGGCTTCTACTGATCCCGAGGGGATTCTTCCTTATGGGCGTGTTGTCGGGTTGACAGTCTGGGGAATTGAAAGACAGGTTAAGCAAGCACTCACGCACACTGCGTCGCCGCGCGCTTGTCCTAGTAACCTCCTTTTCGTTCCTGTTTCCACTCGTCTGGCTGTTCTTCAGTGGGCTCACTCTGCCAAGTTAGCTGGTCATCCCGGTGTTCGAGGCACTCTTGCGTCTATTCGCCAGCGCTTTTGGTGGCCGACTCAGGAGCGTGACACGCGCCGTTTCGTGGCTGCTTGTTCGGACTGCGCGCAGACTAAGTCGGGTAACTCTCCTCCTGCCGGTCGTCTCAGACCGCTCCCCATTCCTTCTCGACCATGGTCTCACATCGCCCTAGACTTCATTACCGGTCTGCCTTTGTCTGCGGGGAAGACTGTGATTCTTACGGTTGTCGATAGGTTCTCTAAGGCGGCACATTTCATTCCCTCGCTAAACTTCCTTCCGCTAAGGAGACGGCACAAATCATTATCGAGAATGTGTTCAGAATTCATGGCCTCCCCGTTAGACGCCGTTTCAGAGGCCCGCAATTCACGTCACAGTTTTGGAGGGAGTTCTGTCGTTTGATTGGTGCGTCCGTCAGTCTCTCTTCCGGGTTTCATCCCCAGTCTAACGGTCAAGCAGAGAGGGCCAATCAGACGATTGGTCGCATACTACGCAGCCTTTCTTTCAGAAACCCGGCGTCTTGGGCAGAACAGCTCCCTGGGCAGAATACGCTCACAACTCGCTTCCTTCGTCTGCTACCGGGTTATCTCCGTTTCAGAGTAGTCTGGGTTACCAGCCTCCTCTATTCTCTTCCCAGCTTGCCGAGTCCAGCGTTCCCTCCGCTCAAGCGTTTGTCCAACGTTGTGAGCGCACCTGGAGGAGGGTGAGGTCTGCACTTTGCCGTTACAGGGCACAGACTGTGAGAGCCGCCAATAAACGCAGGATTAAGAGTCCAAGGTATTGTTGCGGCCAGAGAGTGTGGCTTTCCACTCGCAACCTTCCTCTTACGACAGCTGCTCGTAAGTTGACTCCGCGGTTCATTGGTCCGTTCCGTGTCTCCCAGGTCGTCAATCCTGTCGCTGTGCGACTGCTTCTTCCGCGACATCTTCGTCGCGTCCATCCTGTCTTCCATGTCTCCTGTGTCAAGCCCTTTCTTCGCACCCCCGTTCGTCTTCCCTCCCCCCCTCCCGTCCTTGTCGAGAGCGCACCTATTTACAAGGTACATAAGATCATGGACATGCGTTCTCGGGGACGGGGTCACCAATACTTAGTGGATTGGGAGGGTTACGGTCCTGAGGAGAGGAGTTGGGTTCCGTCTCGGGACGTGCTGGACCGTT
Organism: Oncorhynchus gorbuscha; assembly: GCF_021184085.1. Classification (NCBI taxonomy): domain Eukaryota; kingdom Metazoa; phylum Chordata; class Actinopteri; order Salmoniformes; family Salmonidae; genus Oncorhynchus; species Oncorhynchus gorbuscha. Next base: position 80,923,595 of record NC_060177.1, on the reverse strand, counting down.
CACTCATTGATGATTTCCTCCGTTCCCGCCAGGATTCCTCCTCGAGTGCGCCAGGAGGCGCTCGGTGAGTGGGGGGGTACTGTCATGTTTTGTCATTGATTGTCATGTCTTGTCCCTGTGCTTCCCCTTCTGTTCGTTTCCCTCTGCTGGTCTTGTTGGGTTCTTTCCCTCTTTCTATCCCTCTCTCTCCCCCTCCCTCTCTCACTCTCCCGCTCTCTCTTCTCTCTATCGTTCCGTTCCTGCTCCCAGCTGTTCCTATTCCCCTAATCAATCATTTAGTCTTCCCACACCTGTTCCCGATCCTTTTCCCTGATTAGAGTCCCTATTTCTCTCCTTGTTTTCCGTTCCTGCCCTGTCGGATCCTTGTCTATATTCACCGTGCTGTGTCTATGTTTTGCCCTGTCGTGTCGTGTTTCCCTCAGATGCTGCGTGGTGAGCAGGTGTCTGAGTCTGCTAGGTTCAAGTGCCTTCCCGAGGCAACCTGCAGTTCTTGATCATGTCTCCAGTCTGTTCTCGTCTTTACGAGTAGTATTATGCCTTTTGTTTTGTTAAGTATCTTACTGGATTAAAGACTCTGTTTCGCCAAGTCGCTTTTGGGTCCTCATTCACCGGCATGACAGAAGGATCCGACCAAGGAATGGACAGCGACTACAGACGTTCGTAACACTGCCGTCAAGATCCAAGGAGCCATGCTCGGCAGACACGAGCAGGAATTGTCTGCTGCTCGCCATGCCGTGGAGAACCTGGCCGCTCAGGTTTCCGACCTCTCTGGACAGTTCCAGAGTCTTCGTCTCGTGCCACCTGTTACTTCCTGGCCTGCCGAGCCTCCAGAACCTAGGGTTAATAACCCACCTTGCTACTCCGGGCAGCCCACTGAGTGCCGCTCCTTTCTCACCCAGTGTGAGATTGTGTTCTCTCTCCAACCCAACACATACTCTAGAGAGAGAGCTCGGGTTGCTTACGTCATTTCACTCCTTACTGGCCGGGCTCGAGAGTGGGGCACAGCTATCTGGGAGGCAAGGGCTGATTGCTCTAACAAATACCAGAACTTTAAAGAGGAGATGATTCGGGTTTTTGACCGTTCAGTTTTTGGTAGGGAGGCTTCTAGGGCCCTGGCTTCCCTATGCCAAGGTGATCGATCCATAACGGATTACTCTATTGAGTTTCGCACTCTTGCTGCCTCTAGTGAGTGGAACGAGCCGGCGCTGCTCGCTCGTTTTCTGGAGGGACTCCACGCAGTGGTTAAGGATGAGATTCTCTCCCGGGAGGTTCCTTCAGATGTGGACTCTTTGATTGCTCTCGCCATCCGCATAGAACGATGGGTAGATCTTCGTCACCGGGCTCGTGGAAGAGAGCTCGCATCAACGGTGTTTCCCTGCTCCGCATCGCAACCATCTCCCTCCTCTGGCTCAGAGACTGAGCCCATGCAGCTGGGAGGGATTCGCATCTCGACTAAGGAGAGGGAACGGAGGATCACCAACCGCCTGTGCCTCTATTGCGGATTTGATGGACATTTTGTCAATTCATGTCCAGTTAAAGGCCAGAGCTCATCAGTAAGCGGAGGGCTACTGGTGAGCGCTACTACTCAGGTCTCTTCATCTAGATCCTGTACTACTATGTCGGTCCATCTACGCTGGACCGGTTCGGGTGCTACATGCAGTGCCTTGAATGACTCTGGGGCTGAGGGTTGTTTCATGGACGAAGCATGGGCTCGGAAACATGACATTCCTTTCAGACAGTTAGACAAGCCTACGCCCATGTTTGCCTTAGATGGTAGTCATCTTCCCAGTATCAGATTTGAGACACTACCTTTAACTCTCACAGTATCTGGTAACCACAGTGAGACTATTTCTTTTTTGATTTTTCGTTCACCTTTTACACCTGTTGTTTTGGGTCATCCCTGGCTAGTATGTCATAATCCTTCTATTAATTGGTCTAGTAATTCTATCCTATCCTGGAACGTTTCTTGTCATGTGAAGTGTTTAATGTCTGCCATCCCTCCCATTTCTTCTGTCCCTACTTCTCAGGAGGAACCTGGCGATTTGACAGGAGTGCCGGAGGAATATCATGATCTGCGCACGGTCTTCAGTCGGTCCCGAGCCAACTCCCTTCCTCCTCACCGGTCGTATGATTGTAGTATTGATCTCCTTCCGGGGACCACTCCTCCTCGGGGTAGACTATACTCTCTGTCAGCTCCCGAACGTAAGGCTCTCGAGGATTATTTATCTGTGTCTCTTGACGCCGGTACCATAGTGCCTTCTTCCTCTCCGGCCGGGGCGGGGTTCTTTTTGTTAAGAAGAAGGACGGTACTCTGCGCCCCTGCGTGGATTATCGAGGGCTGAATGACATAACGGTTAAGAATCGTTATCCGCTTCCCCTTATGTCATCAGCCTTCGAGATTCTGCAGGGAGCCAGGTGCTTTACTAAGTTGGACCTTCGTAACGCTTACCATCTCGTGCGCATCAGAGAGGGGGACGAGTGGAAAACGGCGTTTAACACTCCGTTAGGGCATTTTGAGTACCGGGTTCTGCCGTTTGGTCTCGCCAATGCGCCAGCTGTTTTTCAGGCATTAGTTAATGATGTTCTGAGAGACATGCTGAACATCTTTGTTTTTGTCTATCTTGACGATATCCTGATTTTTTCACCGTCACTCGAGATTCATGTTCAGCACGTTCGACGTGTTCTACAGCGCCTTTTAGAGAATTGTCTCTACGTAAAGGCTGAGAAGTGCTCTTTTCATGTCTCCTCCGTTACTTTTCTCGGTTCCGTTATTTCCGCTGAAGGCATTCAGATGGATTCCGCTAAGGTCCAAGCTGTCAGTGATTGGCCCGTTCCAAGGTCACGTGTCGAGTTGCAGCGCTTTTTAGGTTTCGCTAATTTCTATCGGCGTTTCATTCGTAATTTCGGTCAAGTTGCTGCCCCTCTCACAGCTCTTACTTCTGTCAAGACGTGTTTTAAGTGGTCCGGTTCCGCCCAGGGAGCTTTTGATCTTCTAAAAGAACGTTTTACGTCCGCTCCTATCCTCGTTACTCCTGACGTCACTAGACAATTCATTGTCGAGGTTGACGCTTCAGAGGTAGGCGTGGGAGCCATTCTATCCCAGCGCTTCCAGTCTGACGATAAGGTTCATCCTTGCGCTTATTTTTCTCATCGCCTGTCGCCATCTGAGCGCAACTATGATGTGGGTAACCGTGAACTGCTCGCCATCCGCTTAGCCCTAGGCGAATGGCGACAGTGGTTGGAGGGGGCGACCGTTCCTTTTGTCGTTTGGACAGACCATAAGAACCTTGAGTACATCCGTTCTGCCAAACGACTTAATGCCCGTCAAGCTCGTTGGGCGTTGTTTTTCGCTCGTTTCGAGTTTGTGATTTCTTACCGTCCGGGTAGCAAGAACACTAAGCCTGATGCCTTATCCCGTCTGTTTAGTTCTTCTGTGGCTTCTACTGATCCCGAGGGGATTCTTCCTTATGGGCGTGTTGTCGGGTTGACAGTCTGGGGAATTGAAAGACAGGTTAAGCAAGCACTCACGCACACTGCGTCGCCGCGCGCTTGTCCTAGTAACCTCCTTTTCGTTCCTGTTTCCACTCGTCTGGCTGTGCTTCAGTGGGCTCACTCTGCCAAGTTAGCTGGTCATCCCGGTGTTCGAGGCACTCTTGCGTCTATTCGCCAGCGCTTTTGGTGGCCGACTCAGGAGCGTGACACGCGCCGTTTCGTGGCTGCTTGTTCGGACTGCGCGCAGACTAAGTCGGGTAACTCTCCTCCTGCCGGTCGTCTCAGACCGCTCCCCATTCCTTCTCGACCATGGTCTCACATCGCCCTAGACTTCATTACCGGTCTGCCTTTGTCTGCGGGGAAGACTGTGATTCTTACGGTTGTCGATAGGTTCTCTAAGGCGGCACATTTCATTCCCCTCGCTAAACTTCCTTCCGCTAAGGAGACGGCACAAATCATTATCGAGAATGTGTTCAGAATTCATGGCCTCCCGTTAGACGCCGTTTCAGAGGCCCGCAATTCACGTCACAGTTTTGGAGGGAGTTCTGTCGTTTGATTGGTGCGTCCGTCAGTCTCTCTTCCGGGTTTCATCCCCAGTCTAACGGTCAAGCAGAGAGGGCCAATCAGACGATTGGTCGCATACTACGCAGCCTTTCTTTCAGAAACCCGGCGTCTTGGGCAGAACAGCTCCCCTGGGCAGAATACGCTCACAACTCGCTTCCTTCGTCTGCTACCGGGTTATCTCCGTTTCAGAGTAGTCTGGGTTACCAGCCTCCTCTATTCTCTTCCCAGCTTGCCGAGTCCAGCGTTCCCTCCGCTCAAGCGTTTGTCCAACGTTGTGAGCGCACCTGGAGGAGGGTGAGGTCTGCACTTTGCCGTTACAGGGCACAGACTGTGAGAGCCGCCAATAAACGCAGGATTAAGAGTCCAAGGTATTGTTGCGGCCAGAGAGTGTGGCTTTCCACTCGCAACCTTCCTCTTACGACAGCTGCTCGTAAGTTGACTCCGCGGTTCATTGGTCCGTTCCGTGTCTCCCAGGTCGTCAATCCTGTCGCTGTGCGACTGCTTCTTCCGCGACATCTTCGTCGCGTCCATCCTGTCTTCCATGTCTCCTGTGTCAAGCCCTTTCTTCGCACCCCCGTTCGTCTTTCCCTCCCCCTCCCGTCCTTGTCGAGCGCACCTATTTACAAGGTACATAAGATCATGGACATGCGTTCTCGGGGACGGGGTCACCAATACTTAGTGGATTGGGAGGGTTACGGTCCTGAGGAGAGGAGTTGGGTTCCGTCTCGGGACGTGCTGGACCGTTCACTCATTGATGATTTCCTCCGTTCCCGCCAGGATTCCTCTCGAGTGCGCCAGGAGGCGCTCGGTGAGTGGGGGTACTGTCATGTTTTGTCATTGATTGTCATGTCTTGTCCCTGTGCTTCCCCTTCTGTTCGTTTCCCTCTGCTGGTCTTGTTGGGTTCTTTCCCTCTTTCTATCCCTCTCTCTCCCCCTCCCTCTCTCACTCTCCCGCTCTCTCTTCTCTCTATCGTTCCGTTCCTGCTCCCAGCTGTTCCTATTCCCCTAATCAATCATTTAGTCTTCCCACACCTGTTCCCGATCCTTTTCCCTGATTAGAGTCCCTATTTCTCTCCTTGTTTTCCGTTCCTGCCCTGTCGGATCCTTGTCTATATTCACCGTGCTGTGTCTATGTTTTGCCCTGTCGTTTCGTGTTTCCCTCAGATGCTGCGTGGTGAGCAGGTGTCTGAGTCTGCTAGGTTCAAGTGCCTTCCCGAGGCAACCTGCAGTTCTTGATCATGTCTCCAGTCTGTTCTCGTCTTTACGAGTAGTATTATGCCTTTTGTTTTGTTAAGTATCTTACTGGATTAAAGACTCTGTTTTCACCAAGTCGCTTTTGGGTCCTCATTCACCGGCATGACAGATGCATGATGAAGGCGGCTGAACTTGTATGTCCCGAGAAGCGACAAGCTTTTGCCAATATTAGCCTGACGAGGAATACTATAGCAGAGAGGATTTTCGGAACTATCGGCAGATTTACATTTACATTACATTTAAGTCATTTAGCAGACGCTCTTATCCAGAGCGACTTACAATTGAAACAGAGAGTCAAGTCATTTATTGCATTTTCCGTGGCAATTGACGAGAGCACTGACATCACAGACGTGGCCCAACTGGCCATATTTATTCGAGGAGTTGATGAGACATTGACTGTTACTGAAGAGTTTCTTGAGTTGGTGCCAATGATGGACACCACAACAGCCGAGGACATTTTCGGCTCTGTCGTTGCTGCATTGGACAGAGTTGGAGTGGACTGGTCCTGCGCTGTCAGCCTGGCTACAGACGGAGCGCCATCCATGGTCGGAAAGAAAGCAGGTGTCGCGACAAAGTTCAAAGACAAAGTACAAGCCCTTAATGGAGGAGATCGTTTCTGGACATTTCACTGTATTTTGCACCAGGAGGCATTGTGTTGCAAGTCGCTGAAAATGGACCACGTCATGGAGGTGGTTGTTCGCACTGTAAATTTCATCCGGTCCAGAGGTCTGAACCATCGTCAGTTTGACAAACTTCTCAGCGACAGCAACATTACCCACAGCCTGCCATACCACACTGAAGTGAGATGGTTAAGCCGAGGCGCTGTGCTGAGGCATTTCTTTGATCTACGAGAGGAAATCGGACAGTTCATGGAGAAAAAGGAAAACCGGTGTTGGAATTACAATCTCAGGAATGGCTACGGGACCTTGCATTCTTGGTTGATATTACTGAACACTTGAACAATCTGAACAAAATGTTGCAAGGCCGCAAAAAGTTGTCACACAGTTTTCTGACAACATACATGCATTTAAGTTGAAGCTGACTTTGTGGGAGATGCAACTGGCAAATGGCAACCCTGCTCATTTCCCCTGTCTGAGAGATGTGTGTGTGACCAGACCTGATGCGGACATGAAACGGTACAAAGACAAAATTGCAGGACTACTGCGGGAGTTTGAGAAACGTTTTCAGGTATTTGGTGAACTTGAGACAGAATTTTCAGTTTTTTGCTCACCTTTCACAGTTAAAGCTTCTGATCTGCCGGTCGAAATTCAGCTAGAGATAATTGATTTGCAGTGTGATGCAGATTTGAAGGGCAAATTTGCCTCTGTAGGTCTGGACAGATTTTATCAGTATCTACTACCAGGGTACCCCAAATTAACAGCCCTGGCTGCTAAAATTTTGTGCATGTTTGGGACAACCTACCTTTGTGAACAAATTTTCTCAGTGATGAATATCAATAAAACAAAAATGCGTTCAAGGCTCACAAACAAGCACTTAAATGACATTCTGAAAGTGACAGCTAGTCAGGACATGACACCTGGTGTTGATGCACTTGTACAGGCCAAAAGATGCCAAGTTTCAGTCCAGACTAGACTAACACCTTTAAAATGCTGCCTTAGATACTGTTTGCATTGAAAGAATACAGCTCTGTGAAGATTAATCCTTACTGTGGTGATTTAAAAAATGTGCACTTTAATGTTAGTCAGCAGCTTCAAAACAAAAGTTGTGTGATGGAATTCTACTGTTCATACAACTCCATAAATTTTCAGTATGTATTGTATGTGTATGTATGTTTCATGTATGAAGTTTACAGATTTACAGGACAGGCGAACACTTTCTTCATTACACATTTAAAATCACTCTCCTTAGTTTGTAAGGTGTACGCAGGGATTACATTTAGATTTTATATGCGTATGTGTAAGTGGTTTAAAAATTCCTTTCTTTAAAAGTCTCATTTAATCTTAAAGTGCATTACTATATTTTTCAGTACCAATTAAAGTTTTGTGCCTTTGTACAATCAGTGGGATCAGTTGCAATGCATATTTGTGAATGATAAAAGTAAATTGCACATTTGTCTAAGGAAATATGAGGTGTTTCATGAAATGTTTTGTAAAAGGATAGTTCATTAAATTTCAATATTTTCCTAATGTTCTTGTGCTTCTTTACACCAAAACAAAGGAAAGACATGATATTTTGGTTATTTATAGCAGAGTATGGTATAATTTTAATGGTCCGGCCCACTTGACATCTCCCTAGGCCGTATGTGGCCCACGATGCGAAATGAGTTTGACACCCCTGGTCTATAAGGTCCCACAGTTGCTCTGACATGCTCTGACAGTGCATGTCAGAGCAAAAACCAAGCCATGAAGACTTTGTTCGTAAAGCTCAGAGACAGGATTGTGTGGAGTACCGAAACATTTCTGCAGCATTGAAGGTCCCCAAGAACACAGTGGTCTCCAGTATTCTTAAACTGAAGAAGTTTTGAATCACCAAGACTCTTTCTAGAGCTTGCTGCTCGCCAAACTGAGCAATTGGGGGAGAAGGGCCTTGTTCAGGAATGTGTGTTCAGGAATGTGACCAAGAACCCAATGGTCACTCTGACAGAGCTCCAGAGTCCCTCTGTGGAGATGGAAGAATCCAGAAGGACAACCATGTCTGCAGCACTCCACCAATCAGACCTTTATGCTAGAATGGCCAGACGGAAGCCACTCCTCAGTAACAGTCACATGACAGCCCGCTTGGAGTTTGCCAAAAGGCACCTCAAGAACAAGATTCTCTGTTCTGATGAAAGCATGATTGAAGTCTTTGACCTGAATGTCAAGCGTCACGTCTGGAGGAAACCTGGCACCATCTCTACGTTAAAGCATGGTGGTGGCAGCTTCATGCTGTGGGGATATTTTTCAGCGACAGGGACTGGGAGACTAGTCAGGATCGAGGGAAAGATGAACTGAGAAAAGTACAGAGAGATCCTTGACAACTTGCTCCTGAGCGCTTAGGACCTCAGACTGTGGCGATGGTTCACCTTCCAACAGTACAAAGACCCTAAGCACACAGCCAAGACAATGCAGGAGTGGCTTCGGGACAAGTCTCTGGACAAGTCCTCTTGAGTGGTCCAGCCAGAGTCTGGACTTGAACCCGATCTAACATCTCTGGAAAAAACTGAAAATAGCTGTGCAGCGACTCTCCCCATCCAACCTGACAGAGCTGGAGAGGATCTGCAGAGAAGAATGGGAGAAACTTCCCAAATACAGTTGTGCCAAGCTTGTAGCATCATACCCAAGAAGACTCAAGGCTGTAATCGCTGTCAAAGGTGCTTCAACAGGATACTGAGTAAAAGGTCTGAATTCTTATGTAAATGTGATATTTTTTATTTTATTTTTATTATTATTAATTTCCACCAATTTATAAAAAAGTGTTTTCACTGTCTGCATTATGGGCTATTGTGTGTAGATTGATGAGGAAAAACAATAATTGAATCCATTTCAGAATAAGGCTGTAACATAACAACATTTTGAAGAATTCAAAGGGTCTGAATACTAAATGCACTGTAAACATTGAAGGGCACGAGAAAACGAGACTGCCAAGATTTCCAACGTTTATTTTTTGAGTGTTGAGCAGGGCGTTTCTCGGATTTGAAGACATTGGGGGTCTTAGCCCACAACCAGTAGGGGGTTCTGTGGGCATTCTTCGCCTGCAATTTTGTTTAAGGAATTTCAACAGCTACATGTATTAATTCGGTATACTTTGTGATGAACATTGAGAGATTAGATATTTTTCAGGTTACTTGCACCCCCACCTGCCACAGCAGATACTGCCAGTACTTAGTTACACAGCTACTTTGGGTCTCTCTACTCTGTAACACTCTATTCTCTACTCTGGAACACATACATCTATAGTGTATTGCCAAAAACCACTCAACAACTTCAAACATAGACTCTGACCTGTCAAATGAGCCTCTCTGACCCTCTCTATCTATCTCTCTTACACACACACACATTTTGCAGTAATTACAATCCATAGCTTTAAGTGATACAGTCTACTGTGTGCTCACCCATCCTCTGCCTCTCTCCATCCCTTTCTCTGTGTTGTCTGTTGCCGTCTCTCTTGGCTTCCCTCTTCTGTTGTCTCTCTTAGTGTTCTATGTTGTTGTCATGGTCGTAAAAAGTGTAAAAGTAAAGAAGTGTTTGAATAGTATTTTAACCGACTTTTTCCCCTCACAAATTCTTTGTAAACCATGTTTTACTTTTTCACTGTCTGCATTTCACCTCTTAAAATTTGTGCTAATAAAACAAAGTATAATCTATACAGCAGCGTGAAGTGATACAGTTTACTCTACTGTGTGCACAATCCACTCCATTCTCTCTCTATCTGTCCTCTTCTGTCACTTTCTCTGTGTCTTGTCTGTTGCTGTCTCAGGTTCTTGTTTGTTAATGTCTCCTTTGTCTATCCTCTTCTGTTATGTCCTGTTCTGTTCTTCTGGTGTCTCTCTTCATCATATCCTATTGTTCTGTTGCTGTCTGGTGTCTCTCTCCATCATCTACTCTTCTGTTGCTGTCTCTGTGTCTTGTCTAGTGTGTCTCTTTCCAACAAATCCTCTGTTGTGTCTCTGACTGATTATATTATTATGCCAAGCTATTTTATCAAATCGATAACCTAACATTTGATTTATTACATGATTGAATAAAACCATGCAAAAAATATATTGTTAATAACCTGGGGCACCACGGAAGAGTGTTTATAGAGCTGCTGTAAAGTGACTGTTCCACTGGATGTCATAAGGTGAATGCACCAATTTGTAAGTCGCTCTGGATAAGAGCGTCTGCTAAATGACTTAAATGTAAATGTAAATGTAATGCTGTATTCCAATTAAACTCTTAAAGATCTTAATATCTTTTATATCAGTAGCAGTCAATTATTAATTGTCACCTTATTCAGTTTCATCTGGCTGCTGTTCTAAGTGGCCTGCTGTTCTCATCTGTTCTCCTTGGCTCATCTGAAAGGTAGCAAGGTAGAGGTACAACATGTCATTAGTTAGTTTTAAAGGGCGACTGCACTTCCTTATTTGGCCTTGTCTTAGATTTGGTTCATTAAGAAATGCTAGCGGCCTTGACAGAATTCGAGTTGTTTTTGCAGTGTGGTTTGATGTGGGTGTCTCGTGTTTGTGTTCGGAGGTGGGAAGAGTTAGCCAAGTAATTTCGCCAATTAGCTTATATGTTCATATATGTTCAGCTTCAGTCCACAGGGGGGCACTGTGTCACTGTCTGAAAAACGTTCTCTCATCTCTTTGGACTCAGCTAGCTAGTAGCCAGTAGCTACTGTAGTGGCTAGCTGCATAAGCGAAACCCATCAAATACACTTGCTGGAAATAAACACCTTTCCTAATATTATGACTTATATAATATACTGTTAAATAACTCATTGACACCCAATAGCTTAAGGATACTGAGCACTAACACTTGCTTATTAGCATTAGCCAACCCTTATGCTGAGGGAGACTAGCTAGTTAGCTACCATCAATCTGCTGCTGCTGCACTTTGACTTTCTGGCTGTTCTGCCCTCTCCACCTCATTCACTACTGCCTCAACTTGCTCATCCTGCTCGCCATTTTTGCCACTATTTCGGAAGAAGTTCACAATATTCTCTGACTAAGTGACAGGTGTTTTGCTGAGTGATGACATTGACATCTTACCGGTGCTGTAGGGGTACAGGTCAAGGGACGTGAGTGGTCCACTGCATTGTGAAATCACACCAGACACCGTGTCCCTCCAGACACCATGTCACATCAGACACCGTGTCCCTCCAGACACCGTGTCCCTCCAGACACCGTGTCCCTCCAGACACATCAGACACCATGTCACATCAGACACCGTGTCCCTCCAGACACCGTGTCCCTCCAGACACCGTGTCCCCCCAGACACCGTGTCCCTCCAGACACCGTGTCACTCCAGGGGCTTCTTGTCGTCCCTGCCACTGCCTAGCGCAGCATATTGGATCGTTTATTTTTGTCATTAAAATTTCTCAGCAAAACATGTTTTTTTTAATGTGGCGTAGCGCAAGTCATGTGTGGTTACAATCATATCAGACAGAGGTTATTTTTAATGAAAAAATGTACCATCAAAAGGTTTGGGCCTGGATCAAAAACATCCTGAAGCTGCTGGTGTTAATTATTTGTACTGACACACTCCAATAATTGGGACAGAGAGAAGTTGAAGCTGTGATTTTCTTTTGGAGCTGAAAAGAGAACATTTCAAACAGATCCACTGACGGTTGAATAATTGGAAGGATGTTTGGTTTCAGAATGTGCAACTAAAGGCAATGAACAACTTCTCTGATAGAAACGGCCTATGTGGAAACGATATTAGTTAGAAACATTTATTCTAGTGTGAAAATTGACTGTAAATAGGATAATTTTTGCCATAAAAAATAGTTTTTTAAGTGAGTTCATCATAACTGGGTTTTGATTTCAACAATGCTCACTTGCCCACTAACACCGGATACACAGCTGCAGTCTATGCAACATACAGACAGTGAGACAGACCTCCTTTTTTACTTGAGAAATACTGCACCAAACACATTAGTTAGATGTAAAATTGCACAGTTAAAACCGCCTCTGCCTAAACGTCAAAATGAATTATCTTAGATTCATTCTGACTATTTAGAGGAAGTGATTCTGTCTTTGTTCCTATGGTGTCTCATGGGGTACATACATTAGTAACTGCCATATTGAACCACACCCCCAAGACTGAGGTCTCGTTTTTATTTTAATGAGCAACAGACAAAAACACATGCGGAATCGGTCTGTTTAGTTGTTCTCTAAATTGTTAGTTTTTTTTAACTAAAAGAGCTTTCTTAAAAGGATCTAACTGTACACTTCACGATCTGTCTGGGTTGAGATGCTCTCAGCATTGCCCTGTTTAACCTCTTCTCTTCTCACCTCTTCTCACCTTAGCTAGGAGTAGGACAATGAAAAAAATGTATTTTAGATGAGATTGCAGTCAAGAGCTTTGCAATTCTAAAAGTAATCCAAGATTACACATGAGCCAGGCGGAACTAGATGAGAGGGCCCATGAAATAGATGAGAGAATAGGTTTAAGCATTACAGACAGCCAGAAGGAATGATGGAGAGAAGACGGAAGTCTATATTGAAGATATATTTTTGTGTGTGTGTGTGTGTGTGTGTGTGTGTGTGTGTGTGTGTGTGTGTGTGTGTGTGTGTGTGTGTGTGTGTGTGTGTGTGTGTGTGTGTGTGTGTGTGTGTGTGTGTGTGTGTGTGTGTGTTTTTTTTCTTTATAATCATTTCACTTCCCCTGTGACAACCATGAGCACGGGCTGACTTGACTTTTCTGTGCCTCAGCCTACCATTACAATGTAGAAAAATGCACATCAGCTATTTTTCAATAGTTCTCCATATTACCAGAGCTTCATCTTATTCTGTCAAACCATTTTAATGGTGGATTCGCAGCCGCAGTTTGTGGAAGATGCCAAAACGTTGGTGCTAACAGTAGGGATGAGAAAGAATGGATAGGGAATGTGTGTGTTTATGTGACATGGCCATATAGACAGAGAGGGTACAGCATTTTCTCACTTGTGTTAATCAAAGGTCAAGATTTACGTTGTAGTCTGCCTTAATTTAATTTCCCACCAGATATTTTTACTCAGACAATAATGTTCAAGGCACAGCGTACTTCCTCTGTGTGCTTAACATCCATGTCCATATACTGTGTGTGTGTGTTAGCATGTGTGTGTTTGCATGTGTGTGTTTGCATGTGTGTGCGTTCAGTATTCAACCAGTGTCATCTTTAAAGCCTGGTCCCTGGAAATCATGTTCTCTGACTGAGCAATGTATTTTTTCTTCCTGTCATGTGTTTTATCTCACTATACAGTACATGCAGTCTATCCCAACAATACGTCACACCTCTTCTCCTCATATTCATTGTTCCGCCCACCAAGGAACACAATCTCCTTCACACAGACTCTAGTGAAGCACAAGATATTGTGTTGGTTTCAGATTAGCGTAATACCTGGGTTTGTTTCTGCAGAGTTGAGGATTATTTCTCTATTTCTATCAACGAGGCCATATAGTGAGTGTGAGGACTGGATTAGGTGCATGATGGTTCTTTTGTGGGTTGACGTAGAGAGCAGGAGACAGCAGGGGTTGGGGGACAGATGGTTGTGTGATGGAGCGCAGAGAGTGTGTGTGTGGGGGGGTGTCTGTGTGTATGTGTGCATATCTACAGTGGATTATAGCATCAAAGAACTGGATTAAAGCAACATTTCAATACACTCAGGAATGTATCAACATGATAAATATTGTCGTACTGGACTGAAGCCATGAAGTTACTTTACATTCAAGTTGATGTTGTGTTATTAGAAATGTGATGAGGTTTATGGACCAGTAGATACTTGTGAAATATTACAACGTCTGATATTTTTGTCAAATTGACAAGATGTTGTGTTGAGACCAGAACAAAATTATTTGACGCTGTTGGTAGACGTTGCTCCATAGTGACAGATCTAGGATCAGTTTGCACTTGCTATGCCAACTCCTTAACAAATGGATAACAATGCAAGACTGACCTAGGACTGACCAATCATCATTTAGGGATAACTTCCTCCTTCTCAATTGGTTGTCCATAAAATCCTGCGCATTACCACACTGCTCTAGTCTACTCCTGGTCAATATTTTTTTTAAACCAGGAAATCTGGTATTTCTGGGAATTTCGCACACCCTGAATTTTGAGGTGTAAACAATGTTCGCTGGTGTGAAGATTCTCATAAATGCATATTTTCATGTGTAAACAACATTTGCTGGTGTGAAAATTCGTATAAATGCGTATTTTCAGGTGTAAACACAATTTTCTAGTGTGAAGACTCTCAGGAATGTATTTTCATGTGTTGAACCTCAATGTTGCTCTCACATCACATATGAGGAGCGGAGATCAGTGTGTGTCGTCCCTTCTCTTGATACTTTTATCTCTGTGTGTGTGTGTGTGTGTGTGTGTGTGTGTGTGTGTGTGTGTGTGTGTGTGTGTGTGTGTGTGTGTGTGTGTGTGTGTGTGTGTGTGTGTGTGTGTGTTGTCCTCTTTTTGAATCTTTCTGCGGCATTAGGAGAGCCAGCTTGGTACTATTGTTTTTTTTGATTGCTTAGGCACTATCTTTGAAACTGTAGGCTATTTTTGCAAAACCCTACACACGAACCACAAAAACTTACACCGAACCAGCAAAACATTATACATCTCTTGCAAAAGCAAACAATTCTTGCAAAACTCTTCAAACTCTTTAAAAAATATGTTTTTGTGTCAATACAGTACACACAAATCATCATTAGAATAAGCACACGAAGCACCAACTACCCGCTGATAGTATAAATGAAAAACACTGTGTGCAAGGCATGGCAGTTTGCAATAACGTTTTGTCATACATGTAGAAAACACATACACACAGGTATCCAATGTATAAAGTATGGATGTGTTTTCCAAACATAACACACTATCAATACAAATAAGGGGAAAAACGTTTTTATTTATTCTTCTCAAAATGTTCTAACACTCCTCAAACAACAAAAGTGCAGTAAGAAGAAAACAAAAACATTTGTGCTAGAAAAAAAATTACAAGAAAAAATGTGGCTACATCTCACCTTCTATGTGGGTCTGGCCATAAGACTTCATCCACATCATATGCAATGTTGTCTTGAGCTAGGCAGCATGGAAAGTATCGCCTGGAGTCCCGTATCCAGGCCTGCCATCACCCCTGATCCATGTCTCCACAAGCCTCCTCCATTGCCTGTAGAATGCGTTGGTGGGGCTGGCGATCATACACCTTCCAACTCCATGCAGAGGATAATTCTTCAATAGGACTCAAGAACGGAGAGTTTGGGGGAGATTGAGTGTGATGAAAAGTGGGTGACCTGTGAACCAATTGTGGACCACAACAGCCCGGTGGAAACTAACATTGTCCCAGATGATAACGTACCTGGGCAGCTCTGGCCCCTGGTCATTAGGGATTAGTCTGTTGTGGAGGGTGTCCAGAAATGTGATAATGTGTACAGTGTTGTATGGGCCTAGGATTGCATGATGTTTAATGACGCCGTTTTAACTAATAGCCGCACACATTGTTATATTGCCACCACGTTGTCCCAGGACGTTGATGATGGCAAAGTGTCCGATGATATTTCTGTAGAGGCCCTTTGTTTTTGCAAGGTTGAAACCTGCCTCGTCCACATATACAGTATTAGCTCATGATGCACTGCATCTGCTTCAACCTCCATGACTCTCTGAAAGAGACAAGACAAAACAATGTAGCACAGTACGAAAAGACAGGGATCAGTCAATACGATGTAGCACCATACACTTCCAGATCCAGTACCAATGATAGGATAGTATAGCTTACCTGCACATATTCGTATCTCAGTTGATTTACACGGTCTGAGTTTCTTTCGAAAGGCACTCTGTACAGCTGCTTCATCCAAATTCTGTTATGTTTCAGTAGACGAGACAGTGCAGAGAGACTCACTCTGTTTCAGTAGACGAGACGGTGCAGAGAGACTCACTCTGTTTCAGTAGACGAGACAGTGCAGAGAGACTCACTCTGTTTCAGTAGACGAGACGGTGCAGAGAGACTCACTCTGTTTCAGTAGACGAGACGGTGCAGAGAGACTCACTCTGTTTCAGTAGACGAGACAGTGCAGAGAGACTCACTCTGTTTCAGTAGACGAGACGGTGCAGAGAGACTCACTCTGTTTCAGTAGACGAGACGGTGCAGAGAGACTCACTCTGTTTCAGTAGACGAGACAGTGCAGAGAGACTCACTCTGTTTCAGTAGACGAGACGGTGCAGAGAGACTCACTCTGTTTCAGTAGACGAGACAGTGCAGAGAGACTCACTCTGTTGACATTTTAGAATATGGTGTCATCTGACATTATGTGGTGCTAACATTCTCTGAGTCTGATGCAGTTATTTGCAATGACCATATTTACAATGTGGGTCTCCTGCCCTGGGGTGAACAGTCGACCTCTTCCACCAGATACTGGTTTTCTTTCAGTTCTGTAAAAACATTTCAATGGTTTTAGTGATAGATGCTTCTCATTATGAAAGTACTGTACATATTACTGTACCAGTAAGACTACAGCACAGTTACTTACAGGTTCTCATTTGGAAATATCCGAACGATACCTGCAGCAGTATAGTGGCTAAGATTTGGTTGAACCCGTTTCCCAGCCTCCCTCATGCTCATCCCATGGTTTACAACATGGTCAACCACAGTCGCTCTGATTTCATCCATTATTGTGTTCCTGACTTCCTCTTCCTCTCCTTCTCCCCATCCTACTTCACCTCTTCCTTCTCCTCCTCCTCTTACATCTTCACCTCCTCATCCTCCTCATCCTCCTCTTCCTCCGCCTCCTCGTCCTCCTCTAGTTCTCACCCCTCTTACTCTCTGTCCAATATTGACCTCCATTGTTGTCCGAACCAAATGTTTACTTGAAGCCTATTTATAGTGCTCAAGCTCTGATTTGTAGGTGAACTCATTATCTAAGTGTTTTCACATGTGTCAATGTGGAAAGGCAATTGGCGAAGTAGTGTAGCAATGTAGAGGCCAATTTTTACAGTTTTGCTAGAAGTGTGTTATTAAATTGCAAACTGAGTGTAAAGCAGTGAGTTGTGTTTACAGGTTTGCAAAAAGTATGTTATAAAATTACAACCTGAGTGTAAAGCAGAGAACGTGCATTCAGATTGGCACACTTGGTAAATGCATTGGCTACAAGTGTTAATGGTTTCAGAGATAGTGCTTCAAGAATCGCTGTTAGTGTTTAAGCATTCAGAAAAAACTGTAATATATAAGCGTCAGTCTGGTATGCTTTTGCAAAAATATGTCTCAAGAAGCACAATGTGTAAGTCAATACATCATAAACAGTATATGCATCACGTATATTGACACATAGATATGCATCAAAAGTGATTGAAGAATATGTCAATGCTTTGCATTCAAGGCAAAAAAGTTGGTGATAAAGCTGCAATGGGTAAACAGACAGAAATATAAACTCACAGACAGACAAGCCTCTCTCTCTATTCTCTAATCCTCCCCTCTCACACTCTTCAATCTCTCCCTCCCTCTTTCCCCCCTTCTTGTCTCTCTCTGCTTCCTCTTTTTCCCCTTACTTTCCTTCTGCCTTCTCTCTCCCTCCTGTCACCACCCTCCCTCCTTCAATCTCTTCCTCTCTCCCACTCCCTTTACCCTCCCCCTCCTCTCTTTTTCCCTCCTCCCCTCCCTGTCCATTCTCTCTCCCTCCTTATATCCCTCTCTACCTCCCCCTCCTCTCATCTCTCTTTCTCTCTCTCTTCCTTTCCCTCTCTCCACCTCTCTCTCCTCTCTCCCACCACAACAGACAGGATATTAATGCATAGATATGTGTCAAGGGCTTTGACGCATTAGTCATTACAATTCATTCAAGGAAATAAGGTTGGTGATAAAGCTGCAATGGGTAAATTTGTAAAAGACAGACAGACAGACAGACAGACAGACAGACAGACAGACAGACAGACAGACAGACAGACAGACAGACAGACAGACAGACAGACAGACAGACAGACAGACAGACAGACAGACAGACAGACAGACAGACAGACAGACAGACAGACAGACAGACAGACAGACAGACAGACAGACAGACAGACAGACAGACAGACAGACAGACAGACAGACAGACAGACAGACAGACAGACAGACAGACAGACAGACAGACAGACGAGCGAGGTGGGTATCTCACGCCTCATGGTCTCTTTGTTTCTGAAATGACTCCAGGATCCTCCCCAGTAGCTAACCACAGAATGGCAGACATCACTCAGATGGTTAAGCAATGGACACTTCAATAAATGGAAGCAATGACCTAAACGTCTGGTCACTTTAGTTTCTGAGTTGCCGGCAGACGTAACCTAGCTAGTGGTAAACAAGACCATCATGCAGTGACATCACTTCCTCTGGGATCTGAGGTATTGTCGCCCAACACCAAGCAATGGTGTATAAATACATCTAGCTAAGACCATGGTTATTCTGGTGCTGCTTTGTGAATATGCTGTTGTGAATGTCCCTTTATATGCCGCTGACTCAGATAAGCACACCATTAAAGGTCTGGGAGGTGAACCTAATAATAATGTAATTCCTCAATTTCCTCTAGTGCGCTCCTCTCCATCTCTCGCTCGTTCCCTCACTCCTGATCTCTGTGCCAGGTTGAGTGAGCAAGCGAGGGAGCCTGGTGAAAAAGAGAACTCTGAAAAAAAGTTTGGAACAGAGGTCTTATCAGATGGGAAAGGTGTCAATCAAAAGTTTGAAAGATGTAAAACAGAAAAGCAGATAAATCAAATTGTCCGGGAGAAGAAGAGAAAATCCTGTTGCGAAATAACTGATGGAAATACCATCTGCGTTACATACATTTGACTGGTCAGGCTTATCGTTCTAGGGGACATTTGCATAATTTTGTGGAATTACATTGGCATGTGTGTACAGTATATTTGTTATGTATTTCAAATCAAATCACATTTTATTTGTCACATACACATGGTTAGCAGATGTTAATGTGAGTGTAGCAAAATGCTTGTGCTTCTACATTTACATTTACATTTAAGTCATTTAGCAGACGCTCTTATCCAGAGCGACTTACAAATTGGTGCATTCACCTTATGACATCCAGTGGAACAGTCACTTTACAATAGTGCATCTAAATCTTAAAGGGGCGGGGGGGGAGGGAATACTTATCCTATCCTAGGTATTCCTTAAAGAGGTGGGGTTTCAGGTGTCTCCGGAAGGTGGTGATTGACTCCGCTGTCCTGGCGTCGTGAGGGAGTTTGTTCCACCATTGGGGGGCCAGAGCAGCGAACAGCTTTGACTGGGCTGAGCGGGAGCTGTACTTCCTCAGTGGTAGGGAGGCGAGCAGGCCAGAGGTGGATGAACGCAGTGCCCTTGTTTGGGTGTAGGGCCTGATCAGAGCCTGGAGGTACTGAGGTGCCGTTCCCCTCACAGCTCCGTAGGCAAGCACCATGGTCTTGTAGCGGATGCGAGCTTCAACTGGAAGCCAGTGGAGAGAACGGAGGAGCGGGGTGACGTGAGAGAACTTGGGAAGGTTGAACACCAGACGGGCTGCGGCGTTCTGGATGAGTTGAAGGGGTTTAATGGCACAGGCAGGGAGCCCAGCCAACAGCGAGTTGCAGTAATCCAGACGGGAGATGACAAGTGCCTGGATTAGGACCTGCGCCGCTTCCTGTGTGAGGCAGGGTCGTACTCTGCGGATGTTGTAGAGCATGAACCTACAGGAACGGGCCACCGCCTTGATGTTGGTTGAGAACGACAGGGTGTTGTCCAGGATCACACCAAGGTTCGTAGCGCTCTGAGAGGAGGACACAATGGAGTTGTCAACCGTGATGGCGAGATCATGGAACGGGCAGTCCTTCCCCGGGAGGAAGAGCAGCTCAGAGCAGCTCCGTCTTGCCGAGGTTCAGCTTGAGGTGGTGATCCGTCATCCACACTGATATGTCTGCCAGACATGCAGAGATGCGATTCGCCACCTGGTCATCAGAAGGGGGAAAGGAGAAGATTAGTTGTGTGTCGTCTGCATAGCAATTATAGGAGAGACCATGTGAGGTTATGACAGAGCCAAGTGACTTGGTGTATAGTGAGAATAGGAGAGGGCCTAGCACAGAGCCCTGGGGGACACCAGTGGTGAGAACGCGTGGTGAGGAGACAGATTCTCGCCACGCCACCTGGTAGGAGCGACCTGTCAGGTAGGACGCAATCCAAGCGTGGGCCGCGCCGGAGATGCCCAACTCGGAGAGGGTGGAGCGGAGGATCTGATGGTTCACAGTATCGAAGGCAGCCGATAGATCTAGAAGGATGAGAGCAGAGGAGAGAGAGTTAGCTTTAGCAGTGCGGAGCGCCTCCGTGATACAGAGGAGAGCAGTCTCAGTTGAATGACTAGTCTTGAAACCTGACTGATTTGGATCAAGAAGGTCATTCAGTTCCGACAATGCAGTAATAACCAACAAGTAATCTAGCTAACAATTCCAAAACTACTACCTTGTAGACACAAGTGTGAGGGGATAAGAATATGTACATAAAGATATATGAATGAATGATGGTACAGAGCGGCGTAGGCAAGATACAGTAGATGGTATTGAGTGCAGTATATACATATGAGATGAGTATTTAAACACAGTGGCTAGTGATACATGTATTACATAAAGATGCAGTAGATGATATAGAGTACAGTATATACATATACATATGAGATGAATAATGTAGGGTATGTAAACATTATATTAGGTAGCATTGTTTAAAGTGGGTAGTGATATATTTTACATCATTTCCCATCAATTCCCATTATTAAAGTGGCTGGAGTTGAGTCAGTGTGTTGGCAGCAGCCACTCAATGTTAGTGGTGGCTGTTTAACAGTCTGATGGCCTTGAGATTGAAGCTGTTTTTCAGTCTCTCGGTCCCAGCTTTGATGCACCTGTACTGACCTCGCCTTCTGGATGATAGCGGGGTGAACAGGCAGTGGCTCGGGTGGTTGTTGTCCTTGATGATCTTTATGGCCTTTCTGTAACATCGGGTGGTGTAGGTGTCCTGGAGGGCAGGTAGTTTGCCCCCGGTGATGCGTTGTGCAGACCTCACTACCCTCTGGAGAGCCTTATGGTTGTGGGCGGAGCAGTTGCCGTACCAGGCGGTGATACAGCCCGCCAGGATGCTCTCGATTGTGCATCTGTAGAAGTTTGTGAGTGCTTTTGGTGACAAGCCGAATTTCTTCAGCCTCCTGAGGTTGAAGAGGCGCTGCTGCGCCTCCTTCACGATGCTGTCTGTGTGAGTGGACCAATTCAGTTTGTCTGTGATGTGTATGCTGAGGAACTTAAAACTTGCTACCCTCTCCACTATTGTTCCATCGATGTGGATAGGGGGGTGTTCCCTCTGCTGTTTCCTGAAGTTCACAATCATCTCCTTAGTTTTGTTGACGTTGAGTGTGAGGTTATTTTCCTGACACCACACTCCGAGGGCCCTCACCTCCTCCCTGTAGGCTGTCTCATTGTTGGTAATCAAACCTACCACTGTTGTGTTGTCTGCAAACTTGATGATTAAGTTGGAGGCGTGCGTGGCCACACAGTCGTGGGTGAACAGGGAGTACAGGAGAGGGCTCAGAACGCACCCTTTGGGGCCCCAATGTTGAAGATCAGTGGGGTGGAGATGTTGTTGTCTACCCTCACCACCTGGGGGCGGCCCGTCAGGAAGTCCAGTACCCAGTTGCACAGGGCGGGGTCGAGACACAGGGTCTCGAGCTTGATGACGAGCTTGGAGGGTACTATGGTGTTGAATGCCGAGCTGTAGTCGATGAACAGCATTCTCACATAGGTATTCCTCTTGTCCAGATGGGTTAGGGCAGTGTGCAGTGTGGTTGAGATTGCATCATCTGTGGTAAGCAAATTGGAGTGGGGTCTAGGGTGTCAGGTAGGGTGGAGGTGATATGATCCTTGACTAGTCTCTCAAAGCACTTCATGATGACGGAAGTGAGTGCTACGGGGCGGTAGTCGTTTAGCTCAGTTACCTTAGCTTTCTTGGGAACAGGAACAATGTTGGCCCTCCTGAAGCATGTGGGAACAGCAGACTGGTATAGGGATTTATTGAATATGTCCGTAAACACACCGGCCAGCTGGTCTGCGCATGCTCTGAGGGCGCGGCTGTGGATGCCGTCTGGGCCTGCAGCCTTGCGAGGGTTAACACGTTTAAATGTCTTACTCACCTCAGCTGCAGTGAAGGAGAGTCCGCATGTTTTCATTGCAGGCCGTGTCAGTGGCACTGTATTGTCCTCAAAGCGGGCAAAAAAGTTATTTAGTCTGCCTGGGAGCAAGATATCCTGGTCCGTGACTGGGCTGTTTTTTTTCTTGTAGTCCGTGATTGACTGTCGACCCTGCCACATGCCTCTTGTGTCTGAGCCATTGAATTGAGATTCTACTTTGTGTCTGTACTGACGCTTAGCTTGTTTGATAGCCTTGCGGAGGGAATAGCTGCACTGTTTGTATTCGGTCATGTTACCAGTCACCTTGCCCTGATTAAAAGCAGTGGTTCGCGCTTTCAGTTTCATGCGAATGCGCGTTCTAATGAACTCGCACACAGAATCAGCGTATTCGTCAATGTTGTTATCTGACGCAATACGAAACATATCCCAGTCCACGTGATGGAAGCAGTCTTGGAGTGTAGAGTCAGCTTGGTCGGACCAGCATTGGATAGACCTCAGCGTGGGAGCTTCTTTTTTTAGTTTCTGTCTATAGGCAGGGATAAAGAAAATGGAGTCGTGGTCAGCTTTTCCGAAAGGAGGCGGGGCAGGGCCTTATATGCGTCGCGGAAATTAGAGTAACAATGATCTAGGGTTTTTCCACCCCTGGTTGCGCAATCGATATGCTGATAAAATTTAGGGAGTCTTGTTTTCAGATTAGCCTTGTTAAAATCCCCAGCTACAATGAACGCAGCCTCCGGATAAATGGATTCCAGTTTGCACAGAGTCAAATAAAGTTTGTTCAGAGCCATCGATGTGTCTGCTTGTGGGGGGGATATATACGGCTGTGATTATAATCGAAGAGAATTCTCTTGGTTGATAATGTGGTCGACATTTGATTGTGAGGAATTCTAAATCAGATGAACAGAAGGATTTGAGTTCCTGTATGCTTCTTTCATCACACCATGTCTCGTTAGCCATAAGGCATACACCCCCGCCCCTCTTCTTACCAGAAAGATGTTTGTTTCTGTCGGCGCGATGCGTGGAGAAACCCGCTGGCTGCACCGCTTCCGATAGCGTCTCTCCAGTGAGCCATGTTTCCGTGAAGCAAAGAACTGTCCCTCTGGAATGCTACCCTTGCTCGGATTTCATCAACCTTGTCGTCAAGAGACTGGACATTGGAATGCTAGGGAGTGGTGCACGATGTGCCCGTCTCCGGAGACTGACCAGAAGACCGCCTCGTTTCCCTCTTTTTCGGAGTCGTTTTTTTGGGTCGCTGCATGGGATCCATTCAGTTGTCCTGGTTGAAAGGCAGAACACAGGATCCGCGTCGCGAAAATCATATTCTTGGTCATACTGATGGTGAGTTGACGCTGATCTTATATTCAGTAGTTATTCTCGACTGTATGTAATGAAACCTAAGATGACCTGGGGTACCAATGTAAGAAATAACACATAAAAAAACAAAAAACTGCATCGTTTCCTAGGAACACGAAGTAGATTAATAGCCTAGACTGTGTTTTGTGTATGTATATCTTTTATCATCATGTTAGCTTTCTAGTAAATAAATAATCCACTAAAAATCAGTGTGGTACGAACTCATTGGTGGGACCCGGGTCCGTGCAGATTCCCAGATTATGCAACGTTCAGAATGAGATTGTAGAGGAAACTGATTAATTAGCGACTGTTGTAAAATTGATATTCTGATATTCTTTGAGTTAATTTAGGAAATAGGAACTCAATAAAACGAATTTTCTCATGGTGCCCAAGGTTAATGAGTTAATAATTGCTGAATTAATTTAATCACGCAATTAGAAACCTTTAATCATTCGATGAGCAACAGTCGTCACATTAACTAATACAATGTCACGACAGGTTGAAGTCACCCAGTACAATGAGTGGTGAGCCATCATCAGGAAATTAGCTTATCAAGGTGTCAAGCTCATTGAGGAACTCTCTAAGTGCACCTGGTTGGCGATAGATGATAAAAATGTAATACGCACCTTGCCTTGACCTCTCTGAATTAAATCCTTAAGTTCACAGTTGAGTTGTTTCTGTTTCACTTTTCTGCAGTTTGACTGACAGCTAACACGTGAAAATATTCCGTAATTAAAATGGCCACTAAGAGCATAATCTACAGACAGCACAAAATACGGCCCCACAGTGCATAATTAATACACCCCCATGGTGCATATTTCTGTTGCTTTGCTGCAGTAATGCAAGGGGACTGCATTTTCTTTGGCAATTGAGTGCAGGTCATGAAAATTTGTAACAGGTAGTGGATATGCACATTGAGCAAATTCCACCCATTTCACAGGCGCCGTGCATATACAAGAGAATACATACAGTACCAGTTTGTCACATATACTCCCTCTTTGGCGCTCAAGGTCTCCAGTCTGCTTATTATTACGCACAACGTTGTCACCATCGTTACGCGCACCAGCGCCTTTTCAGACTCCCCTGGACTCCATCACCTTCCTTATTTCCTTCCCTATAACTGTCATTCACTTTGGTTCTCTCCCTAAGTGTTATTTACTCTGTTTCTGTTCCATGTCTATACGCTTTTCGTGTTTCTTGTTGAGGTCCGTGTATGTTTATTTAAATTATTCACTCCCTGTACTTCCTTCCCGACTCCCAGCGTACACATTACACAGTCAAAAGTTTGAACACACCTACACATTCCAGGGTTTTTATTTATTTAGACTTTTGTATACATTATTGTATAATAGTGAAGACATCAAAACTATGAAATAACACATATGGAATCATGTAGTAACCAAACAAGTGTTAAACAAATCAAAATATATTTGAGATTCTTCAATGTAGCCACCCTGCATACTGCTTATATGCTTTTAAAGCATAAATAATGCACAGGAAATAGGAGGAGCCTGAAGAAGACCTATAAAGTGGTTGAAATGTCGGTCCATTTGTTATATCAGTAACTTTGCCACAGATGGATATACCCTGGCATTTGATGGACATTGTAGACTCTCATGCAGGCAAATAGAGTACCTCCTTCTGTGTGTAGCTCTCATTAAAGTGTCTAATCTGTCTCATGCCTACTCCCGCTCTCCGGCACAGTCTACTAACCACCAGTCCGGGCACCATCATTACGCACACCTGCTCCCCATCATTGCGCACATCTGGACTTCATCATCACTTTGATTATTCTCGCATTATTTACCCCTCTGCAGCCTAAGTCATCAGCCAGTACTGGTTTGGTTCACGTTCAGTACGCTTTGCCTGTTTTGTTTATCTGCCTTGTCCATGTTTATTAAACTCACCTTCTGCACATAAGCGTACATTACAATCTGTTTGTTGTGAAAAGCACTTTATAAAAAGTGAATGTTGGACTCAAACCTCAAATACAAGTGATCAAATAAACACCGGTATCTCTCTATGAACGGATGGTCATAGAGAGATGGAAGGTCATTACATGATTGCATTTTCCCTGAACTTTCACCATTGCCTCACAGTACTTCAACTCCTCCTCCACCATGTCCACCCATTGGTCAATCATGAAAGAGGAAAGGGGATGAACGGGCCATGGCCAAACACAGTGACTTGCACCTTGGGGACCATATTTAACATCACTGGTCAGAGGCCTGTCAGTAAATGAGACTGGAGAAACATGGGTAACCACATGAGGTTCGCAGAGATCAAAGCTCTTTGGATGTGCTGTTTGATCCAACAATCAAATTGCTCTCAGCAATAAGAGATCATATCGTTCTAGGAGATGTATAATTGAAAGATCATATCACAGATACAGTAGAGCTGTTCTGTTTCATCATGTACTGTACAGTAATAGACATCTTATTTATGAATCATTTTCTTACAGACAAAAGATTCTGAGATCTGTGCATGTGTTTATGGGTCATTCCAAGGAATAAGTCCGTTTTGAGTCCCTTTGATATTTTAATTAGAAATTGTGCACCAATATTGAACATTTAAAAGCCTGTTACATTAAATGAAGTGCCCTTTAATATAGACCACATGTGCAGTTCAATAAATCAGATTTTATATATGAGTAAAGACTTAGTAAAGTGACAGAATTGACTAAAGTGACTTCTAGGACAATTTTATCCACAAAATTACTCCAAGTTTTCACCATCAGTATAAAGCCCTAGTTGCAGTATTTTGTTGCTTTAACTAAATTGAAGATTATTGGAGATTATTGTTGAAGATTATTATTTATTTCATGTGATCAGTGATAAAATAAACTGCTATGTGAACTTAACTCTCATTTTAATTTGGTAAACTATTCCTTTATATTTTTTTCAGAAGAAACATTGAACATCTAACAGTAAAAGCATAGTGTAAGAGCAGGTGAGCTGGTTGTAATCTTCTTGGCCATTTTCTGGTGTGTTGTGTTGGAGAACCGAGCGAGTCAAGCTTAACACGTCAACCCTGTTACCCATAGATAGTCTGGTAATGTTTTGACAATTACATGTTTTTTTGTGAAGTGTGCATTCAATTGCCCCTCCCTATTGCACACAAGCTTCCGTTCCTCCTGTCACAAGAGGATTGATGGCTGTTATTAGATGAAATCGTCAGCCCTGTTACGGTTAACCCTGTTACTTTATTTGGCACTTAAGACCCCTCACTATAGTCAAAATGGGAAAACACGTTTTTTTATTAAGTTCAAAATTTTATGACAAATATTTCGTTTTCTACCCAAAAGGGAGTCATTTGGGGGTATGTATTTGTCCCTTATTAAGTGTTTAGTTAGATGCTCCAAATAAGGGGAAAACCCACCATCTGTTGGTTGAATATCTTATCTGTTGCCTGGCTCTGTGCTTCCTTTCTATGGAATCACCGCTCTTTGATGTCATCAGATAATTACTCCTTTTTGAACTGGGGATGGAACGCTGGCATGGCGTTAACCATCAGGATGTTCTCATGGCAACCACCTTCATGTGTGTCAGCTGTAAGCAACTGTTTAGTCTGGAGATACCACATGTAGGCCTGGGAGAAAGGCACTTCTGGGAGAGGAGAGGAGAGGGAGGGGAGGAGAGGAGAGGAGAGGAGAGGAGAGGAGAGGAGAGGAGAGGAGAGGAGGGGAGGAGGGGAGGGAGGGGAGGGGAGGGAGGGAGAGGAGAGGAGAGGAGGAGGAGAGGAGGAGAGGAGAGGAGAGGAGAGGAGAGGAGAGGAGAGGAGAGGAGAGGAGAGGAGAGGAGAGGAGAGGAGAGGAGAGGAGAGGAGAGGAGAGGAGAGGAGAGGGTCTGAAATACAGTACAGCAAAACTGTCAAGGGACAGCTCCATAGGGAAATATCAGTTTGTCATTTAGTATGAAGGTCTATCTTGTAAAATAAATGGCATCTAAATCAGACTAAACTAGATAGAAAAGGTTATATAAGAAGTGTAGTTGAATAGATGTACAGTATGTCTGCATGCAGTGTCAGTTGGTTTTGAATTCTAAGTGCCGGTAACCTTAAGAAACCTGTCTGTCTTATCTGATTGTCACAAAGCAAATTACTTGGACTTTTGTGTAGGTTGAATTTAGTGCCGTCATCATCAGCTAAAAGCTTCAAGCTATTATGAATCCGCTCATACACTGACAATGTGAACAATTATTATTAAACGGAGGTGTCCATTTGCCCTGAATGTCATCTTCCTGTGCTGTGTATTAGATTCTGAAGACTGTTCAGCCCAACCTTATTATAGGTCAATGAAGTTGGAATTACCATCCACTTCACACTCCAGCAGTCCGACGGAATGGGCACATCTCAGGAAACACATTACCATTGGAGAGGACCCAATGCTCTTTTCACTGCACCCAATGCTCTTTTCACTGCACCCAATGCTCTTTTCACTGCACCCAATGCTCTTTTCACTGCACCCAATGCTCTTTTCACTGCACCCAATGCTCTTTTCACTGCACCCAATGCTCTTTTCACTGCACCCAATGCAATTACTTAAAAAATAATCGTCTTCATCCAAAGTTTTACTTTGATCGAGCTTCAGCTCAAATTAATAATTAACAGTAAGAGAAATTGAGAGTGAAGTTCTTGATAGCTTTTCATACACAATTGATGTTGTTTATGTCAAAGGAGGTTACTAGAGATCCCAGGCCACCACACAGACACGGTTGATGTTGTTTATGTCAAAGGAGGTTACTAGAGATCCCAGGCCACCACACAGACACGGTTGATGTTGTTTATGTCAAAGGAGGTTACTAGGGATCCCAGGCCACCACACAGACACGGTTGATGTTGTTTATGTCAAAGGAGGTTACTAGGGATCCCAGCCACCACACAGACACGGTTGATGTGGCCTAGGGATCCCAGGCCACACAGACACGGTTGATGTGGTTTATGTCAAAGGATGTTACTAGGGATCCCAGGCCACCACACAGACACGGTTGGAAAGGTTTAAAAGGTTTTTATCTCAATCAACCAGGCCACACATTCACAAACACAAATCAGAAGAAAGATGAAACAAACTCGGACCCAAAGATATAGTCCGTGCTGCCGGAGGACTATCCAAGATAGCTGCCTCTGCCACACTTTCCCCGGTACTCGCTAGCCAGTCGTAGGTCATTGTCTGTTGTCCCATCCATTGGTTTCGCCCATCCCATGGTCTCCTTTCCCGAAACATGCAGGTTTTCCAAAAATCCCAGTTGGAATTTTCCTGGAATCAAGAGGAAATATAAAGGAAATCTGGAATCCCCCAACCCCTCTCAACACAAGCACCAAAGAAAATGCCATCCCTCGCCATAATTTCAGTAGCAAACAAACGCCATTCCTGGCCATTTTAATTATTGTGTGTGGGGCCGTCTGTGGTGTTGTCTGCAGACTATGGGCTGTGTGTCCGTTCTAATAGAGCATATTTTTACCTATGTTAGCTGTCAGTCAGACTGCGCAAAAGTTAAACTGACATTTACCATGACTGTTGAGAATATTAATGAATTTAGAAATGTTGGTTAAATTTAGGCAACATGGTTAACCTTACACATTAATTCCAAGGGGTTAAGGGAAGGGTTAAGGTTTGGGATAGAGTTAAAACAGAAACAAATAAAGAACTTCTATTGAACCCGTGATCCTCTGAGCCGTAGGTCGCAGGCTACTAGATAGTAATAGTTGCTCGCGTTGGCCCTAGTGGACAGTTCGAAATTGCCATGGAAATAAGATGAACTGGGAAAGACAATTGTTTCATTTCAAATATGCATTACTAGGTAATCCACTAGAGTTTGGCCTGGGTATTATGCAACCTTAATCCAGCAGCAGGCCCAAACTGGAGCTGAAAGCCCCCTTTTCAGTTGTGTGGTAGCTCGTTAGGTGAACTAGGCCCAGGTGTAGCTCGTTAGGTGAACTAGGCCCAGGTGTAGCTTGTTAGGTGAACTAGGCCCAGGTGTAGCTCGTTAGGTGAACTAGGCCCAGGTGTAGCTCGTTAGGCGAACTAGGCCCAGGTGTAGCTCGTTAGGTGAACTAGGCCCAGGTGTAGCTCGTTAGGTGAACTAGGCCCAGGTGTAGCTAACCAGGGTGCAGTTCCATGGAGACCACCCAATGGGGAGGTGTCTATATTAAGTATTTTCAGAGACATAAAGGAAAGTAGAAGCACAGCAAACCAAAGGAAAATATGCTAAATTAGAACAAGGCCCACAAAATATGTCAAATAAAGGTCACTGCAAACTAAATTAAAATAAAATAAACCAAATACACACAAAAAGGGATGGTACTCCAAAGGTTAATAAACATGTGGCATTTTATGCTCACAATAACCTGATTATGTGAATGTCATTTAAATTACGCTGACAATTATAACTAGAATAGAATCCATGCTGTACTCTCAGTGTAGAATCCATGCTGTACTCTCAGTGTAGAATCCATGTTGTGCTCTCAGTGTAGAATCCATGCTGTACTCTCAGTGTAGAATCCATGCTGTACTCTCAGTGTAGAATCCATGCTGTACTCTCAGTGTAGAATCCATGCTGTACTCTCAGTGTAGAATCCATGCTGTACTCTCAGTGTAGAATCCATGCTGTACTCTCAGTGTAGAATCCATGTTGTACTCTCAGTGTAGAATCCATAGAATCCATGTTACTCTCAGTGTAGAATCCATGTTGTACTCTCAGTGTAGAATCCATGTTGTACTCTCAGTGTAGAATCCATGTTGTACTCTCAGTGTAGAATCCATGTTGTACTCTCAGTGTAGAATCTATGTTGTACTCTCAGTGTAGAATCCATGCTGTACTCTCAGTGTAGAATCCATGCTGTACTCCCAGTGTAGAATCCATGCTGTATTCTCAGTGTAGAATCCATGCTGTACTCTCAGTGTAGAATCCATGCTGTACTCTCAGTGTAGAATCCATGTTGTACTCTCAGTGTAGAATCCATGTTGTACTCTCAGTGTAGAATCCATGCTGTACTCTCAGTGTAGAATCCATGTTGTACTCTCAGTGTAGAATCCATGTTGTACTCTCAGTGTAGAATCCATGCTGTACTCTCAGTGTAGAATCAGTGTGAAGAATCCATGTTGTACTCTCAGTGTAGAATCCATGCTGTACTCTCAGTGTAGAATCCATGTTGTACTCTCAGTGTAGAATCCATGCTGTACTCTCAGTGTAGAA
The DNA here is from genome assembly GCF_021184085.1 of Oncorhynchus gorbuscha. Classification (NCBI taxonomy): domain Eukaryota; kingdom Metazoa; phylum Chordata; class Actinopteri; order Salmoniformes; family Salmonidae; genus Oncorhynchus; species Oncorhynchus gorbuscha. Next base: position 80,892,968 of record NC_060177.1, on the reverse strand, counting down.
TCCATGCTGTACTCTCAGTGTATCATAGTGACAGTATGACAAGGCTCAATATAAACTCTCCTGCGAATATAACCTGAGCATACACTAGTGAGATTCTATTGGTGTCAGTGTTTCTTGTTTCAGGGTGAGTAAATAATACAGTAGAAGTGTCTATTTCCTCTAGCTTATGGAGTTGTCTGGTCCCTGAGTGACATCATATTAGATTGGAGGGCACATTACAGCCTCTTCACAGACAGCTAGGGGTGTGTGTTATCTAGCAGTGCTGTGTACCACTGCGTTACTCATTGAGCATGCAGTACCTTATGTTCACCTCTTATTTGAGTGTGACCTCAGAGGTGCGGCCAGCCTTAGGGCAGCAGTCAGGGCTATGTGCTGAATGTTAATGACATACCAGAGAGAGAGGGATGAGAGGAGAGGAGAGGAGAGGAGAGGAGAGGAGAGGAGAGGAGAGGAGAGGAGAGGAGAGGAGAGGAGAGGAGAGGAGAGGAGAGGAGAGGAGAGGAGAGGAGAGGAGAGAAATAGGAGAGGACAAGATCAGAGAAGAGAGAGTGGGAGAGAGGAGAGAGTGGTAGAGAGTGGTCTGTGGAGAGAAGGGGAGATGGTGTGTGTGTGTGTCTGTGAGAAAGAGCTACAGAGAAGAGACAGGCCGACAGATCGAGAAAGAAAGCGGAGTGGACTGGACTGTAGGGTAAGAGAGGCGGAGAAGGAGGAGGAGGAGATGAGATTTGTCTGATGGGAGATGAGGCAGGTACCACTCCTCTCCTCCTCTTTGTGATGCTGACTGTTCTCTAAGGAGTTTCCTAAGGGCCTGCTAGGAATCACCATATCACTGAGTATAATCTCTCATTGCCCACTCCAGCCCCCAGTTTATCAGGATCAGACAGATTATTCTGGGGGCCTCATGCCCCAAGGTATCAATGTAAATATTAATATTGTTTGTGATAACAATTGAGTTTAAAGTTTGGTTGGAACATTTTGTTTTCCTTACACGTTTTGTATTTTTTCTCTCTCTCATCTCCCTTTCCATCTCTCTACATCTCTCTTTCCTTTCTCTCCATACCCTTCTCTCTCTTCCCTCTCTCTCTACATTTATCTCTCTCTCTCCACTTCTCTCTCTCTTTCTTCTCTCTCCTCTCTCTCCTCTCTCTCTACATGTATATATCTCTCTCCCCCTCTCTCTCTCTTTCCTCTCTCTCCTCTCTCTCCTATCTCTCTCTCTCCCCCTCTCTCTCTCTTTCATCTCTCTACATTTATATATCTCTCTCCCCCTCTCTCTTTCTCTTTCCTCTCTCTCCTCTCTCTCTATCTCTCTACATTTATCTCTCTCTCTCCCCCTCTCTCTTTCTCTTTCCTCTCTCTCCTCTCTCTCCTATCTCTCTACATTTATCTCTCTCTCTCCCCCTCTCTCTTTCTCTTTCCTCTCTCTCCTCTCTCTCCTATCTCTCTACATTTATCTCTCTCTCTCCCCCTCTCTCTCTCTCTTTCCTCTCTCTCCTCTCTCCCTTTATCAGGTTTCAAGTAAGACCCAAGTGCAGACTGTGTTGTTGTTGCAATAAACATTGATACTTCAGGGGCAGGCAAACGACAGGTCAAGGCAGGCAGGACCAGGGTCAGATCAGGCAAGGGTCAAAACCAGGAGGACGGGAAAAAGAGAGAATGAGGAAAAGCAGGAGCTGAGAAAAAATGCTGGTTGACTTGAACAAACAAGACAAACTGGCCCAGACAGACAGAAAACACAGGTAAATATACCCAGGGGATAAGTGGGGAAGATGGGCGACACCTGGAGGGTGGTGGAGACAAACACAGGGACAGGTAACAGATCAGGGTGCGACTCCCTTCCCCTCTCTACATTTACATCTCTTTCTCTCTCCTCTCTCTCCCTCTCTTGTGGCCTCTCCCTTTCTATAAATTCAATTAAATGTATTTCAATTAGATAAGCTTTGTTGTTCTGAAAAGTAAAGGATCTTACATTGCGTGAGCAAATTATAACAGGAGTCTCTGTGCAAATACACCTTGTACACAATGAGATGGTATTCTGCACCTATTTTAAATGTCGCCTCCCTCCCTCCCTCCCTCTCTTACTCTGTGTCTGTCTGTCTCTTCCTCTCTGTTTCTATTTCACTTTGTCTTTCTCTCTTTATCCCTCCTTTTTATCTCTTTCTTTGACTGTTCTTCCATTCTCTCTCCTTCAGTCTTAAAGCCATGGTATAGTATCTTGCACCCTTCTTCTACAAAGCGAAGAGTAGTAAAGTTCGGCACCTAGAATATGAACAAGCTGAACCATGGTGATACAAAATGGTACTCCACAAAATCTAGCACGCAAAGACAAAGAAAGTTTGGTGGTATTTATGTCAATTGGTGTCATGAAAGGATTTTGTACTGAAAGAAGCCAGTGCACAAGAAAAAGATTAATCCTTTGCACTTCTATACGCAATTCACAGGCCAATGAAACATTATGTTGAGTATGAAACATGAGCAAGCCTTTAATGTGATGTAGTTTGATCATACAGTAATATACAGTCACACAGTACTGTAGTATTATAATAGTGAGGACAAACAGTGAGCGAAAAAACATTAGGAACACCTGCTCTTTCCATGACAGACCAGGTGAATCCAGGTGTAAGCCATGATCCCTTATTGATGTCACTTGTTAAATCCACTTCAATCAGTGTAGATGAAGGGAAGGAGATGGGTTGAAATAATATTTGTAAGCCTTGAGATAATTTAGAGATGGATTGTGTATGTCTGCCATTCAGAGGGTGAATGGGCAAGACAAAGATGTAAGTGCCTTTGAACGGGGTTTGGTAGTAGGTGCCAGGTACACCTGTTTGTGTCAAAAACTGAATCGCTGCTGGGTTTTTCATGTTCAACAGTTTCCTATGTGTGCCGAGAATGGTTCACCACCCAAAGGACATCCAGCCAACTTGACACAACTATGAGAAGCATTGGAGTCAACATGGGCCATCATCCCTGAGGAACGCTTTCGACACCTTGTACAGTCCATGCCGCGACAAATTTAGGTTGTTCTGAGGTCAAAAGGGGAGCAACTCAATATTAGGAAGGTGTTCCTAATGTTTTGTACACTCAGGGTATTTGATGATGAGAAGATATTACAGTAGAACAAATGAATTTGCAATAAAAAAATGTAAGAAAACACTGTATTGGCAATCCTCCAGAGACACCCCCCCCACACACACACACACACACACACACACACACACACACACACACACACACACTCACACACTCACACACTCACTCACTCACTCACTCACTCACTCACTCACTCACTCACACACACACATTCTCTGGACTTTTGTCTAGTCCCCTCAATTTTCCTGGGATGTCATTGAGGACCAGGTCAGGAGGTTTTCAAGTTAACATCATGTTTTAAAGGTTCTCACTGTTGATACACTGTTGATACAGTGCCAAAATGTTTTCCATATCAGCAGTCCAGTTTTCAAGATATTTGACTTTCAAGAAGCAAAGTCTCACCAGCCACATAATCAAATGATCCTTTGTGCATCATCATGATGATGAGGCCGGTGTCACTTTGCTTCTTGAAAGTCCAACATCTTGAAAATGTGACTGCTGATATGCAAATAACTTTGGGACTGTATCAACAGTGTATCAACTATATCATTGTGTTTACTTGATAGCTACCTACACAAATATCTAGCTTGAACAAAGTGTTAATAAGATAAATTCATTAAAATGATTAAAAGCAATACAAATAAAAGTTCTCCAATGATACAAACCCTAAAATATAGTTATTGAACAAATGTTCCATTTTAATGAATCTAATGGGAATGTCTAATGTCCTTAGGATGTTGGGAATCCTCCTGGGGTATATAATAGGAGATGAAAATACATCTAAGAACTGAGTTTAGGGAATCTAACATCACACACAATATGCAATACTTAGAGTTTCACAGTCTATTTATTTTGGGACCTCTCCCCTTCCCACTCTTTCTTTCCACCCTTCTCTTTCCCTCTCCCTCTCTTTCTCTCTTCTTCTCTCTCTTTCCCCTCTGCGTGAACTCTCTCTTTGTCTGTGTGAGCTCAATACATGAGCGGTGAATGACATGGTTGATTGAAAATATTAATAAATATGATAAAATATTCATTCCTGGCTGACTGGCTGACTGGCTGGGTGGATTGTTTTAAGAGAGCAAGGATAATCCTTGCTCAGTGTTTCCTTCCTCGCTAACAGCTTAGTCATTTCAGCCACGGTCAGGGGGTCAACTGGACTTGCCCGTCAGACAGACAGACAGCATTCCAAATAGCATTCGATTGCCTATGGACTCTGTTCAAAAATAGTGCACTATGTAGGGAATATATTACCATTGTGGACAGACCTACAGACAGGTACAGGGCCATGGGGTTAGAGGTTAATGCCTCCTGTCGTCACTGAAAAATCTATTTTTTGCTGTTTAATATATATAAGATAAGACCATGTGCTATATAAATATATTATAAATCCTCTGAGATTCATGACCAATTCTGGTCTTATTCTTGCTCTTCTGTAACCCTGCTCTTTAAAAATGACAGTGATGCACTGTGGGGAGAGGGGGGATGGAGAGAGAGAGAGATACAGAGAGAGAGAGATACAGAGAGAGAGAGAGAGATACAGAGGGAGAGATACAGAGAGAGATGTAGAATCCCCATATTTTAATGAAGACAGCTTCTCCATCCTGGAGGGGGAAATCAATCATTTCCAGGCCCAGGGACATGTACTAGTCTGTGGCGACCTAAATGCCAGAACCGGACAAGAACCTGACACCCTCAGCACACAGGGGGACAAACACCTGCCTGGAGGTGACAGCATTCCCTCCCACATATGCCCTCATAGACACAACTATGACAACAACCAACAATAACGGGTCACAACTCCTGCAGCTCTGTCGCACGCTGGGTATGTACATAGTCAACGGTAGGCTTCTCTATGGTAGGTACACCTATAGCTCATCTCTTGGCAGTAGTACTGTAGACTACTTTATCACTGACCTCAACCCAGAGTCTCTCAGAGCGTTCACAGTCAGCCCACTGACGCCCCTATCAGACCACAGCAAAATCACAGTCTACTTAAACAGAGCAATACTCAATCATGAGGCATCAAAGCCAAAGGAACTGAGTAACATTAAGAAATGCTATAGATGGAAGGAATGCAGTTTGGAAAGCTACCAAAAAACAGTTAGGCAACAACAAATTCAATCCCTTTTAGACAATTTCCTGGGTAAAACTTTCCACTGGAATAGTGAAGGTGTAAACTTGGCAGTAGAAAATCTTAACAGTATATTTGACCTCTCAGCGTCCCTATCAAATCTAAAAATCTCAAATAGAAAACCGAAGAAAATTAACAACAATGACAAATGGTTTGATGAAGAATGCAAAAATCTAAGAAAGAAATTGAGAAACCTGTCCAACCAAAAACATAGAGACCCGGAAAACCTGAATCTACGCGTTCACTATAGTGTATCACTAAAACAATAGAGAAATACACTACGGAAAAAGAAGGAACAGCATGTCAGAAATCAGCTCAATGTAATTGAAGAATCCATAGACTCTAACCACTTCTGGGAAAATTGGAAAACACTAAACAAACAACAACACAAATAATTATCTATCCAAAATGGAGATGTATGGGTAAACCACTTCTCCAATCTTTTTGGCTCTATAACAAAGAATAAAGAGCAAAAACATATACATGATTGATCAAATACAGATCTTAGAATCAAATATTAAAGACTACCAGAACCCACTGGATTCTCCAATTACATTGAATGAGTTACAGGACAAAATAAAAACCCTCCAACCCAAAAAGGCCTGTGGTGTCGATGGTATCCTCAATGAAATTATCAAATATACATACAACAAATTCCAATTGGCTATACTAAAACTCTTTAACATCATCCTTAGCTCTGGCATCTTCCCCAATATTTGGAACCAAGGACTGATCACCCCAATCCACAAAAGTGGAGACAAATTTGACCCAAATAACTACCGTGGAATATGCGTCAACAGTAACCTTGGGAAAATCCTCTGCATTATCATTAACAGCAGACTCGTAAACTTCCTCAATGAAAACAATGTACTGAGCAAATGTCAAATTGGCTTTTTACCAAATTACCGTACAACAGACCATGTATTCACCCTGCACACCCTAATTGACCACCAAACAAACCAAAACAAAGGCAAAGTCTTCTCATGCTTTGTTGATTTCAAAAAAGCCTTTGACTCAATTTGGCATGAGGGTCTGCTATACAAACTGATGGAAAGTGGTGTTGCACACAACAAGTGTGCGGTTAAAATTGGCAAAAAACACACACATTTCTTCACACAGGGTCGTGGGGTTAGACAGGGATGCAGCTTAAGCCCCACCCTCTTCAACATATATATCAACGAATTGGCGCAGGCACTAGAAAAGTCTGCAGCACCCGGCCTCACCCTACTAGAATCCGAAGTCAAATGTATGCTGTTTGCTGATGATCTGGTGCTTCTGTCACCAACCAAGGAGGGCCTACAGCAGCACCTAGATCTTATGCACAGATTCTGTCAGACCTGGGCCCTGACAGTAAATCTCAGTAAGACCAAAATAATGGTGTTCCAAAAAAGGTCCAGTCACCAGGACCACAAATACAAATTCCATCTAGACACTGTTGCCCTAGAGCACACAAAAAAACTATACATACCTTGGCCGAAACATCAGCACCACAGGTAACTTCCACAAAGCTGTGAACGATCTGAGAGTCAAGGCAAGAAGGTCATTCTATGCCATCAAAAGGAACATAAAT
>NC_060177.1:80868674-80881174 GCF_021184085.1 Oncorhynchus gorbuscha | reverse complement strand
TATAGAGTAATAGAGAGAGACAACTAGAAATATATAGAGAAAAAGAGACAACTGGAAATATGTAGAGAGAAAGAGACAACTAGAAATATATAGAGAAAAAGAGACAACTGGAAATATGTAGAGAGAAAGAGACAACTAGAAATATAAAGATATATAGAGAGAGACAACTAGAATAATATAGAGTAATAGAGAGAGAGACAACTAGAAATATATAGAGAAAAAGAGACAACTGGAAATATGTAGAGAGAAAGAGACAACTGGAAATATATAGAGAGAAAGAGACAACTGGAAATATGTAGAGAGAAAGAGACAACTGGAAATATGTAGAGATAAAGAGACAACTGGAAATATGTAGAGATAAAGAGACAACTGGAAATATATAGAGAGAAAGAGACAACTGGAAATATAAAGATATATAGAGAGAGACAACTAGAAATATGTAGAGAAAAAGAGACAACTAGAAATATAAAGATATATAGAGAGAGACAACTAGAAATATATAGAGAAAAAGAGACAACTGGAAATATGTAGAGAAAAGGAGACAACTGGAAATATATAGAGAGAAAGAGACAACTGGAAATATATAGAGAGAAAGAGACAACTGGAAATATGTAGAGAAAAAGAGACAACTAGAAATATAAAGATATATAGAGAGAGACAACTAGAAATATATAGAGAAAAAGAGACAACTGGAAATATGTAGAGAAAAAGAGACAACTGGAAATATATAGAGAGAAAGAGACAACTGGAAATATATAGAGAGAAAGAGACAACTGGAAATATATAGAGAAAAAGAGACAACTAGAAATATATAGAGAGAAAGAGACAACTGGAAATATATAGAGAGAAAGAGACAACTGGAAATATATAGAGAGAAAGAGACAACTGGAAATATGTAGAGAAAAAGAGACAACTAGAAATATAAAGATATATAGAGAGAAAGACAACTAGAAATATATAGAGAAAAAGAGACAACTGGAAATATGTAGAGAAAAAGAGACAACTGGAAATATATAGAGAGAAAGAGACAACTGGAAATATATAGAGAGAAAGAGACAACTGGAAATATGTAGAGAAAAAGAGACAACTAGAAATATAAAGATATATAGAGAGAGACAACTAGAATAATATAGAGTAATAGAGAGAGAGACAACTAGAAATATATAGAGAAAAAGAGACAACTGGAAATATGTAGAGAAAAAGAGACAACTAGAAATATATAGAGAAAAAGAGACAACTAGAAATATAAAGATATATAGAGAGAGACAACTAGAATAATATAGAGTAATAGAGAGAGAGACAACTAGAAATATATAGAGAAAAAGAGACAACTAGAAATATAAAGATATATAGAGAGAGACAACTAGAATAATATAGAGTAATAGAGAGAGAGACAACTAGAAATATATAGAGAAAAAGAGACAACTGGAAATATGTAGAGAGAAAGAGACAACTGGAAATATATAGAGAGAAAGAGACAACTGGAAATATATAGAGAGAAAGAGACAACTGGAAATATGTAGAGAAAAAGAGACAACTAGAAATATAAAGATATATAAGAGAGACAACTAGAATAATATAGAGTAATAGAGAAAGAGACAACTAGAAATATATAGAGAAAAAGAGACAACTGGAAATATGTAGAGAAAAAGAGACAACTAGAAATATATAGAGAAAAAGAGACAACTAGAAATATAAAGATATATAGAGAGAGACAACTAGAATAATATAGAGTATAGAGAGAGAGACAACTAGAAATATATAGAGAAAAAGAGACAACTGGAAATATGTAGAGAGAAAGAGACAACTGGAAATATATAGAGAGAAAGAGACAACTGGAAATATGTAGAGAAAAAGAGACAACTAGAAATATATAGAGATAAAGAGACAACTGGAAATATGTAGAGATAAAGAGACAACTGGAAATATATAGAGAGAAAGAGACAACTGGAAATATAAAGATATATAGAGAGAGACAACTAGAAATATATAGAGAAAAAGAGACAACTGGAAATATGTAGAGAAAAGGAGACAACTGGAAATATATAGAGAGAAAGAGACAACTAGAAATATAAAGATATATAGAGAGAGACAACTAGAATAATATAGAGTAATAGAGAGAGAGACAACTAGAAATATATAGAGAAAAAGAGACAACTGGAAATATGTAGAGAAAAAGAGACAACTAGAAATATATAGAGAAAAAGAGACAACTAGAAATATAAAGAGAGACAACTAGAATAATATAGAGTAATAGAGAGAGAGACAACTAGAAATATATAGAGAAAAAGAGACAACTAGAAATATAAAGATATAAAGAGACAACTAGAATAATATAGAGTAATAGAGAGAGAGACAACTAGAAATATATAGAGAAAAAGAGACAACTGGAAATATGTAGAGAGAAAGAGACAACTGGAAATATATAGAGAGAAAGAGACAACTGGAAATATGTAGAGAAAAAGAGACAACTAGAAATATATAGAGATAAAGAGACAACTGGAAATATGTAGAGATAAAGAGACAACTGGAAATATATAGAGAGAAAGAGACAACTGGAAATATAAAGATATATAGAGAGAGACAACTAGAAATATATAGAGAAAAAGAGACAACTGGAAATATGTAGAGAAAAGGAGACAACTGGAAATATATAGAGAGAAAGAGACAACTGGAAATATATAGAGAGAAAGAGACAACTGGAAATATATAGAGATAAAGAGACAACTGGAAATATATAGAGAAAAAGAGACAACTAGAAATATAAAGATATATAGAGAGAGACAACTAGAATAATATAGAGTAATAGAGAGAGAGACAACTAGAAATATATAGAGAAAAAGAGACAACTGGAAATATGTAGAGAGAAAGAGACAACTAGAAATATATAGAGAAAAAGAGACAACTGGAAATATGTAGAGAGAAAGAGACAACTAGAAATATAAAGATATATAGAGAGAGACAACTAGAATAATATAGAGTAATAGAGAGAGAGACAACTAGAAATATATAGAGAAAAAGAGACAACTGGAAATATGTAGAGAGAAAGAGACAACTGGAAATATATAGAGAGAAAGAGACAACTGGAAATATGTAGAGAGAAAGAGACAACTGGAAATATGTAGAGATAAAGAGACAACTGGAAATATAGAGATAAAGAGACAACTGGAAATAAAGAAAGAGACAACTGGAAATATAAAATATAGAGAGAGACAACTAGAAATATGAGAAAAAGAGACAACTAGAAATATAAAGATATATAGAGAGAGACAACTAGAAATATATAGAGAAAAAGAGACAACTGGAAATATGTAGAGAAAAGGAGACAACTGGAAATATATAGAGAAAAGAGACAACTGGAAATATGTAGAGAAAGAGACAACTGGAAATATGTAGAGAAAAAGAGACAACTAGAAATATAAAGATATATAGAGAGAGACAACTAGAAATATATAGAGAAAAAGAGACAACTGGAAATATGTAGAGAAAAAGAGACAACTGGAAATATATAGAGATAAAGAGACAACTGGAAATATATAGAGAGAAAGAGACAACTGGAAATATATAGAGAAAAAGAGACAACTAGAAATATATAGAGAGAAAGAGACAACTGGAAATATATAGAGAGAAAGAGACAACTGGAAATATATAGAGAGAAAGAGACAACTGGAAATATGTAGAGAAAAAGAGACAACTAGAAATATAAAGATATATAGAGAGAGACAACTAGAAATATATAGAGAAAAAGAGACAACTGGAAATATGTAGAGAAAAAGAGACAACTGGAAATATGTAGAGAAAAAGAGACAACTGGAAATATATAGAGAGAAAGAGACAACTGGAAATATATAGAGAGAAAGAGACAACTGGAAATATGTAGAGAAAAAGAGACAACTAGAAATATAAAGATATATAGAGAGAGACAACTAGAATAATATAGAGTAATAGAAAGAGACAACTAGAAATATATAGAGAAAAAGAGACAACTGGAAATATGTAGAGAAAAAGAGACAACTAGAAATATATAGAGAAAAAGAGACAACTAGAAATATAAAGATATATAAAGAGACAACTAGAAATATATAGAGTAAAAGAGAGAGACAACTAGAAAATATAGAGAGAAAGAGACAACTGGAAATATGTAGAGAAAAAGAGACAACTAGAAATATAAAGATATATAGAGAGAGACAACTAGAATAATATAGAGTAATAGAGAGAGAGACAACTAGAAATATATAGAGAAAAAGAGACAACTGGAAATATGTAGAGAAAAAGAGACAACTAGAAATATATAGAGAAAAAGAGACAACTAGAAATATATAGAGAGAAAGAGACAACTGGAAATATGTAGAGAAAAAGAGACAACTAGAAATATAAAGATATATAGAGAGAGACAACTAGAATAATATAGAGTAATAGAGAGAGAGACAACTAGAAATATATAGAGAAAAAGAGACAACTGGAAATATGTAGAGAAAAAGAGACAACTAGAAATATAAAGATATATAGAGAGAGACAACTAGAATAATATAGAGTAATAGAGAGAGAGACAACTAGAAATATATAGAGAAAAAGAGACAACTGGAAATATGTAGAGAAAAAGAGACAACTAGAAATATAAAGATATATAGAGAGAGACAACTAGAATAATATAGAGTAATAGAAGAGAGACAACTAGAAATATATAGAGAAAAAGAGACAACTGGAAATATGTAGAGAAAAAGAGACAACTAGAAATATATAGAGAAAAAGAGACAACTAGAAATATAAAGATATATAGAGAGAGACAACTAGAATAATATAGAGTAAAGAGAGAGACAACTAGAAATATATAGAGAAAAAGAGACAACTAGAAATATAAAGATATATAGAGAGAGACAACTAGAATAATATAGAGTAATAGAGAGAGAGACAACTAGAAATATATAGAGAAAAAGAGACAACTGGAAATATAGAGAGAAAGAGACAACTGGAAATATATAGAGAGAAAGAGACAACTGGAAATATATAGAGAGAAAGAGACAACTGGAAATATGTAGAGAAAAAGAGACAACTAGAAATATAAAGATATATAGAGAGAGACAACTAGAATAATATAGAGTAATAGAGAGAGAGACAACTAGAAATATATAGAGAAAAAGAGACAACTGGAAATATGTAGAGAAAAAGAGACAACTAGAAATATATAGAGAAAAAGAGACAACTAGAAATATAAAGATATATAGAGAGAGACAACTAGAATAATATAGAGTAATAGAGAGAGAGACAACTAGAAATATATAGAGAAAAAGAGACAACTGGAAATATGTAGAGAGAAAGAGACAACTGGAAATATATAGAGAGAAAGAGACAACTGGAAATATGTAGAGAAAAAGAGACAACTAGAAATATATAGAGATAAAGAGACAACTGGAAATATGTAGAGATAAAGAGACAACTGGAAATATATAGAGAGAAAGAGACAACTGGAAATATAAAGATATATAGAGAGAGACAACTAGAAATATATAGAGAAAAAGAGACAACTGGAAATATGTAGAGAAAAGGAGACAACTGGAAATATATAGAGAGAAAGAGACAACTGGAAATATATAGAGAGAAAGAGACAACTGGAAATATGTAGAGAGAAAGAGACAACTGGAAATATGTAGAGATAAAGAGACAACTAGAAATATAAAGATATAAAAGAGACAACTAGAAATATATAGAGAAAAAGAGACAACTGGAAATATGTAGAGAAAAAGAGACAACTGGAAATATATAGAGAGAAAGAGACAACTGGAAATATATAGAGAGAAAGAGACAACTGGAAATATATAGAGAGAAAGAGACAACTGGAAATATGTAGAGAAAAAGAGACAACTAGAAATATAAAGATATATAGAGAGAGACAACTAGAATAATATAGAGTAATAGAGAGAGAGACAACTAGAAATATATAGAGAAAAAAAGACAACTGGAAATATGTAGAGAGAAAGAGACAACTGGAAATATATAGAGAGAAAGAGACAACTGGAAATATGTAGAGAGAAAGAGACAACTGGAAATATATAGAGATAAAGAGACAACTGGAAATATGTAGAGAGAAAGAGACAACTGGAAATATAAAGATATATAGAGAGAGACAACTGGAAATATGTAGAGAGAAAGAGACAACTGGAAATATGTAGAGAGAAAGAGACAACTGGAAATATATAGAGATATAGAGACAACTGGAAATATGTAGAGAGAAAGAGACAACTGGAAATATGTAGAGAAAAAGAGACAACTGGAAATATATAGAGATATAGAGACAACTGGAAATATGTAGAGATAAAGAGACAACTGGAAATATATAGAGATATAGAGACAACTGGAAATATGTAGAGATAAAGAGACAACTGGAAATATATAGAGATAAAGAGACAACTGGAAATATATAGAGATAAAGAGACAACTGGAAATATGTAGAGAGAAAGAGACAACTGGAAATATATAGAGATATAGAGACAACTGGAAATATGTAGAGAGAAAGAGACAACTGGAAATATGTAGAGATAAAGAGACAACTGGAAATATATAGAGATATAGAGACAACTGGAAATATGTAGAGATAAAGAGACAACTGGAAATATATAGAGATAAAGAGACAACTGGAAATATATAGAGATATAGAGACAACTGGAAATATGTAGAGATAAAGAGACAACTGGAAATATATAGAGATATAGAGAAAACTGGAAATATGTAGAGATAAAGACACAACTGGAAATATATAGATATAGCCGCAAAGACTATGTCTCTTTAGGAGGTGGATGCAGGTCGTAGAGGTTGGTGTTCAAAACATTTTGTTGTAAAAACTGTCTCCTCTTCATCCAATTATTGTGACAGCCTCGTACTGAACATATAATGCTTGTCATGTTGATGGATTTAAGGATTTTGTGCGGTTCTGTCAGTGTAAAACTATCAAGCTCTCAACTAAAAGTACCACTTTGCCTATTTTGCCTCCTGCCTCTAGCAATGCGCCGGATGTTGTCGGATATAGAAACACAAATACAACTAACTCACCGAGATCAATGTGACGTTCCAGATTTAGGTGAATAAAAAAAGACAACTAGAAAAATATAGAGATATAGAGAGAGACAACTAGAAATATATATAAATATAAAGAGAGACAACTAGAAATGTATGGAGATATAGAGAAAGGGACAACTAGAAATATAGAGAGATATATAGAGAGAGAGAACTAGAAATATAGAGAGAGACAACTAGAAAAATATAGAGATAGAGAGACAACTAGAAATACATAGAGATTTAGAGAGAGACAACTAGAAATATATAGAGACAGAGGGAGAGAACTAGAAATGTATAGAGACAGAGAGAGAGAACTAGAAATATGGAGAGATATAGAGAGAGACAACTAGAAAAATAGTGAGAGAACTAGAAATATAGAGCGACAGAGAGAGAGAACTGGAAATATAGAGAGACGGAGAGAGAGAACTAGAAATACATAGAGACAGAGAGAGAGAACTAGAAATATAGAGAGATATAGAGAGACAACTAGAAAAATATAGAGACAGAAAGAGAGAACTAGAAATGTATGGAGATATAGAGAAAGCGACAACTAGAAATATATAGGGATATAGAAAGAGACAACTAGAAATATATAGAGATAGAGAGAGAGACAACTAGAAATGTATGGAGATATAGAGATAGAGAGACAACTAGAAATATATAGAGATAGAGAGACAACTAGAAATATATAGAGATAGAGAGAGAGACAACTAGAAATATAGAGAGATATAGAGAGAGACAACTAGAAAAATATAGAGATAGAGAGACAACTAGAAATGTATGGAGATATAGAGAAAGGGACAACTAGAAATATAGAGAGATATAGAGAGAGACAACTAGAAATATATAGAGATTTAGAGAGAGACAACTAGAAATATATAGAGACAGAGAGAGAGAGAGAACTAGAAATATAGAGAGATAGAGAGAGACAACTAGAAAAATATAGAGATAGAGAGACAACTAGAAATGTATGGAGATATAGAGAAAGGGACAACTAGAAATATATAGAGATATAGAGAGAGACAACTAGAAATATATAGAGATATAGAGAGAGACAACTAGAAACATATAGAGATAGAGAGACAACTAGAAATATATAGAGACGAGACAAATATTGAGAAATAGAGAGAGACAACGAGAAAAATATAGAGATAGAGAGAGACAACCAGAAATATAAAGAGATATAGAGAGAGAACTAGAAAAAATATAGAAATATTAAGAGATAACAAGAAATATATAGCGATAGAGAGAGAAAGAGAGAGCCTGTTAAAAGGGTAGTGAATGAGAAAGATGCAGAGAGTAGGGAGAGAGAAAGAAGGATGGAGAGAGAGAGAAAAGAGTGAATCAATGGGAAGAAAGTTAGAGAGGAGGACCAAAGAGGAGAGTGTGATATGAGGGAGAGTAAACTGTTTTGAATCTGATTGTGTACTGCACTCTCCCCGTGTAGTTTTTAATCTGCTATTTTAACTGACAGTGGTCCACAGCAGGGCTGGATTACTGCCACACTGAGCACATAAGTTTAGCAATACCATTTGTTAGACTTATGTAGCCAAAATTGTTCCTAAACAGTCTGAATCTGCCACTGTTCATCACATCATATTTTGCATTATCACACACACACAGACACACACACACACACACACACATACAGTGTATATAGATTTGTAAGTGTGTGTTTGTATTTCATGCATGAATGTGTGTTTGTGCATGCTTGTACAGCAGTGGTCACCAACCGATCACGATCGCAATCGACTGGTCGATCTCCAAGGCATTTCTAGTCAATCACCAAACTTTTTTATTTTAAACAATAATAAATCCTTGCATTCATATTTTTCTTATTTGATTTGGCACTGTTGGCAGTAGGTGCACTTGATTCAGGAATCCTAGCGCTGTGAAGACAAAGTGTTCCCATTCTCAACCGTTTCATGTGTCTGAAGGTAGAACTCCACCTACCCGGCAGACACAGAGAACAAATCAAATGCACCTATAGGCCTACCGCTGGCAAATCAGATAGCTCAGATCACCGTGTCTGCACAGTTTCCTCGAGCCATAGGTAAAAAGAAGCCTTGAACGCACAGCAAAGTACATATTGTGAGATTTCAAAACTTTTTATAAAACCATGACTAGAGAGACTCAACCAATACAGCAAAGTACACATGACTAGAGAGACTCAACCAATACAGCAAAGTACACATGACTAGAGAGACTCAACCAATACAGCAAAGTACACATGACTAGAGAGACTCAACCAATACAGCAAAGTACACATGACTAGAGAGACTCAACCAATACAGCAAAGTACACATGACTAGAGACTCAACCAATACAGCAAAGTACACATGACTAGAGAGACTCAACCAATACAGCAAAGTACACATGACTAGAGAGACTCAACCAATACAGCAAAGTACACATGACTAGAGAGACTCAACCAATACAGCAAAGTACACATGACTAGAGAGACTCAACCAATACAGCAAAGTACACATGACTAGAAAGACTCAACCAATACAGCAAAGTACACATGACTAGAGAGACTCAACCAATACAGCAAAGTACACATGACTAGAGAGACTCAACCAATACAGCAAAGTACACATCACGAGAGAGACTCACCCAATACAGCAAAGTACACATGACTAGAGAGACTCAACCAATACAGCAAAGAACTGCTGTTTTTATGAGTGAGTTTCAGTTATTTTTCTATCCCTGTCAACACTTTGTTCAACACTTTTATAAGTCATAAAATGCGCATTCTCCCTACTTCTACTCACGCTACAACCAGCACTGCAGCTGCAATGAATGACTATAGCAAAGTGTTCCCATAAGCTTGCCTTGTTATTGTTAGTGGCTTATGGCTTCTCTGGTCATAGGAGTTACAACTTTAATTGGTGCGTGAGTCAGAAATAATGCAGAAACTTGAGTCAGTGGTAGATATCAATTTGCATTTTGACTCTGAAAGTGATCTTGACTCAGGAAGTGATCTTGACTCAGGAAGTGATATTGACTCAGGAAGTGAACTTGAATCAGGAAGTGAACTTGACTCAGGAAGTGATCTGAACTCAGGAAGTGATTTTGACTCTGGAAAGGTTGGTGACCACTGCTGTGCAGTGTACTATGTGTAAATGTGGATCTATCTATTAAAGTGGAGCGAGCGGTCAGATAAACATTACATATGCCTTAGCCTGCATTCTGAGTGGTGCTTATCTAATGAGGCTCTTCTGCAAGTCCTGTATGTGGATGATGAAGTGTGAAGCAGCTCTTATCCTTTAGATCAGCAGGCCTATGCCCGCCTGTGACAGGGACTAACGGGCAGACTTAGAATCTGCCACAGGGCCTGCACTGCTGCTGTCCACTCACATTACTCAACAGTACGCCTCTCCCTTGAGATTAATGAGCTAGCCTAGGTTCCCCCTGCTTCGGGCCTATTACCTACGGATGTTGCCCTTCAGGCTCAGTCCCGATCCTAGTGACCCGCTGATACCAAACGCGGTGCCGGATTAGCACACGGCGGCCGACAACTGTGGTGGGAGAAACCTTTTTTTTAAACCACTCAGTGGGATGTCCAGTTCAGGGGTAGGGTGAACCATAATTCACCAGGCTCTCCTAGGACTTTAAAAACCAGGGAACTTGAGTGGTGAGTATACTTTCTCCACTCTGCAACTGTTATAATTACTTAAATATTGTCTTTACACCCACGGGAGCGCACCAGAAACCCTTCACCTGTGTACCTGGAGTTACTCACCATGATGGGTCTTAGTTTCCCACAAGATGAAAGGTATATTCACCATGTCAGTCTTAGTCTAACATCCTAAGACATTCTATAGACACCCCAAGCATGAACCCACACTGTAACAAAGAGAGGAAGCTTTCTGTTCTATTTCATTGTAACAAAGAGAGGAAGCTTTCTGTTCTATTTCCTTGTAACAAAGAGAGGAAGCTTTCTGTTCTATTTCCTTGTAACAAAGAGAGGAAACTTTCTGTTCTATTTCCCTGTAACAAAGAGAGGAAACTTTCTGTTCTATTTCACTGTAACAAAGAGAGGAAGCTTTCTGTTCTATTTCCCTGTAACAAAGAGAGGAAACTTTCTGTTCTATTTCCCTGTAACAAAGAGAGGAAACTTTCTGTTCTATTTCACTGTAACAAAGAGAGGAAGCTTTCTGTTCTATTTCCCTGTAACAAAGAGAGGAAACTTTCTGTTCTATTTCCCTGTAACAAAGAGAGGAAACTTTCTGTTCTATTTCACTGTAACAAAGAGAGGAAGCTTTCTGTTCTATTTCCCTGTAACAAAGAGAGGAAACTTTCTGTTCTATTTCCCTGTAACAAAGAGAGGAAACTTTCTGTTCTATTTCACTGTAACAAAGAGAGGAAGCTTTCTGTTCTATTTCCCTGTAACAAAGAGAGGAAACTTTCGGTTCTATTTCCCTTTAACAAAGAGAGGAAACTTTCAGTTCTA
The DNA here is from genome assembly GCF_021184085.1 of Oncorhynchus gorbuscha. Classification (NCBI taxonomy): domain Eukaryota; kingdom Metazoa; phylum Chordata; class Actinopteri; order Salmoniformes; family Salmonidae; genus Oncorhynchus; species Oncorhynchus gorbuscha. The sequence continues at coordinate 80,869,665 of NC_060177.1, read as the reverse complement.
TTTCACTGTAACAAAGAGAGGAAACTTTCTGTTCTATTTCCCTGTAACAAAGCGAGGAAGCGTTCTGTTCTATTTCACTGTAACAAAGAGAGGAAGCGTTCTGTTCTATTTCACTGTAACAAAGAGAGGAAGCTTTCTGTTCTATTTCACTGTAACAAAGAGAGGAAGCTTTCTGTTCTATTTCATTGTAACAAAGAGAGGAAGCTTTCTGTTCTATTTCCCTGTAACAAAGAGAGGAAACTTTCTGTTCTATTTCCCTGTAACAAAGAGAGGAAACGTTCTGTTCTATTTCACTGTAACAAAGAGAGGAAGCTTTCTTTTCTATTTCCCTGTAACAAAGAGAGGAAACTTTCTGTTCTATTTCCCTGTAACAAAGAGAGGAAACTTTCTGTTCTATTTCCCTGTAACAAAGAGAGGAAACTTTCTGTTCTATTTCACTGTAACAAAGAGAGGAAGCTTTCTGTTCTATTTCCCTGTAACAAAGAGAGGAAACTTTCTGTTATATTTCCCTGTAACAAAGAGAGGAAACGTTCTGTTCTATTTCACTGTAACAAAGAGAGGAAGCTTTCTGTTCTATTTCCCTGTAACAAAGAGAGGAAACTTTCTGTTCTATTTCCCTGTAACAAAGAGAGGAAGCTTTCTGTTCTATTTCCCTGTAACAAAGAGAGGAAACTTTCTGTTCTATTTCCCTGTAACAAAGAGAGGAAACTTTCTGTTCTATTTCACTGTAACAAAGAGAGGAAGCTTTCTGTTCTATTTCCCTGTAACAAAGAGAGGAAACTCTCTGTTCTATTTCCCTGTAACAAAGAGAGGAAACTTTCTGTTCTATTTCACTGTAACAAAGAGAGGAAACTTTCTGTTCTATTTCCCTGTAACAAAGCGAGGAAGCGTTCTGTTCTATTTCACTGTAACAAAGAGAGGAAGCTTTCTGTTCTATTTCACTGTAACAAAGAGAGGAAGCTTTCTGTTCTATTTCACTGTAACAAAGAGA
>NC_060177.1:80421174-80538674 GCF_021184085.1 Oncorhynchus gorbuscha | reverse complement strand
TCAGTGTGTGTGTGTGTGAGAGAGTGTCTGTATGTCAGTGTGTGTGTGTGTGTGTGAGAGTGTCTGTATGTCAGTGTGTGTGTGTGTGAGAGAGTGTCTGTGTGTGAGAGTGAGTGTCTGTGTGTGAGAGAGTGTCTGTATGTCAGTGTGTGTGTGAGAGAGTGTCTGTCATGTCAGTGTGTGTCTGTATGTGTGTGTGTGTGAGAGAGTGTCTGTATGTCAGTGTGTGTGTGTGTGTGTGTGAGAGTGTCTGTATGTCAGTGTGTGTCAGTGTGTGTGTGAGAGAGTGTCTGTATGTCAGTGTGTGTGTGTGTGAGAGAGTGTCTGTATGTCAGTGTGTGTGTGTGAGAGAGTGTCTGTATGTCAGTGTGTGTGTGTGTGTGAGAGTGTCTGTATGTCAGTGTGTGTGTGTGTGAGAGAGTGTCTGTATGTCAGTGTGTGTGTGTGTGTGAGAGTGTCTGTATGTCAGTGTGTGTGTGTGTGAGAGAGTGTCTGTATGTCAGTGTGTGTGTGAGAGAGTGTCTGTATGTCAGTGTGTGTGTGTGTGTGTCTGTATGTCAGAGAGTATGTCTGTATGTCAGTGAGAGAGTGTCTGTGTGTGTGTGTGAGAGAGTGTCTGTATGTCAGTGTGTGTGAGAGAGTGTCTGTATGTCAGAGAGTGTCTGTATGTCAGTGTGTGTGTGAGAGAGTGTCTGTATGTCAGTGTGTGTGTGTGTGAGAGAGTGTCTGTATGTCAGTGTGTGTGTGAGAGAGTGTCTGTATGTCAGTGTGTGTGTGTGTGTGAGAGTGTCTGTATGTCAGTGTGTGTGTGTGTGAGAGAGTGTCTGTATGTCAGTGTGTGTGTGTGTGTGAGAGTGTCTGTATGTCAGTGTGTGTGTGTGTGAGAGAGTGTCTGTATGTCAGTGTGTGTGTGAGAGAGTGTCTGTATGTCAGTGTGTGTGAGAGAGTGTCTGTATGTCAGTGTGTGTGAGAGAGTGTCTGTATGTCAGTGTGTGTGTGTGTGAGAGAGTGTCTGTATGTCAGTGTGTGTGTGAGAGAGTGTCTGTATGTCAGTGTGTGTGTATGTCAGTGTGTGTGTGTGTGAGAGAGTGTCTGTATGTCAGTGTGTGTGAGAGAGTGTCTGTGTCAGTGTGTGTGTATGTCAGTGTGTGTGTGTGTGTCTGAGAGTGTCTGTATGTCAGTGTGTGTGAGAGAGTGTCTGTATGTCAGTGTGTGTGTGTGTGTGTGTGAGAGAGTGTCTGTATGTCAGTGTGTGTGAGAGAGTGTCTGTATGTCAGTGTGTGTGTATGTCAGTGTGTGTGTGTGTGAGAGAGTGTCTGTATGTCAGTGTGTGTGTATGTCAGTGTGTGTGTGTGTGAGAGAGTGTCTGTATGTCAGTGTGTGTGAGAGAGTGTCTGTATGTCAGTGTGTGTTGTGTGAGAGAGAGTGTCTGTATGTCAGTGTGTGTGAGAGAGTGTCTGTATGTCAGTGTGTATGTGTGTGTGAGAGAGTGTCTGTATGTCAGTGTGTCTGTATGTCAGTGTGTGTGAGAGAGTGTCTGTATGTCAGTGTGTGTATGTGTGTGTGTGATGAGAGTGTCTGTATGTCAGTGTGTGTGTGTGTGAGAGAGTGTCTGTATGTCAGTGTGTGTGAGAGAGTGTCTGTATGTCAGTGTGTCTGTATGTCAGTGTGTGTGAGAGAGTGTCTGTATGTCAGTGTGTCTGTGTCAGTGTGTGTGAGAGAGTGTCTGTATGTCAGTGTGTCTGTATGTCAGTGTGTGTGAGAGAGTGTCTGTATGTCAGTGTGTCTGTATGTCAGTGTGTGTGAGAGAGTGTCTGTATGTCAGTGTGTGTGTGTGTGAGAGAGTGTCTGTATGTCAGTGTGTGTGTGTGTGAGAGTAGTGTCTGTATGTCAGTGTGTCTGTCAGTGTGTGTGAGAGTGTCTGTATGTCAGTGTGTGAGAGAGTGTCTGTATGTCAGTGTGTGTGAGAGAGTGTCTGTATGTCAGTGTGTGAGAGAGTGTCTGTATGTCAGTGTGTGTGAGAGAGTGTCTGTATGTCAGTGTGTGTGTGTGTGTGAGAGTGTCTGTATGTCAGTGTGTGTGTGTGTGTGTGAGAGAGTGTCTGTATGTCAGTGTGTGTGTGTGTGTGAGAGTGTCTGTATGTCAGTGTGTGTGTGTGTGAGAGAGTGTCTGTATGTCAGTGTGTGTGTGAGAGAGTGTCTGTATGTCAGTGTGTGTGAGAGAGTGTCTGTATGTCAGTGTGTGTGAGAGTGTCTGTATGTCTGTATGTCAGTGTGTGTGAGAGAGTGTCTGTATGTCAGTGTGTGTGAGAGAGTGTCTGTATGTCAGTGTGTGTGTATGTCAGTGTGTGTGTGTGTGAGAGAGTGTCTGTATGTCAGTGTGTGTGAGAGTGTCTGTATGTCAGTGTGTGTGTATGTCAGTGTGTGTGTGTGTGAGAGAGTGTCTGTATGTCAGTGTGTGTGAGAGAGTGTCTGTATGTCAGAGTGTCTGTATGTCAGTGTGTGTGTGTGTGAGAGAGTGTCTGTATGTCAGTGTGTGTGAGAGAGTGTCTGTATGTCAGTGTGTGTGTATGTCAGTGTGTGTGTGTGTGAGAGAGTGTCTGTATGTCAGTGTGTGTGTATGTCAGTGTGTGTGTGTGTGAGAGAGTGTCTGTATGTCAGTGTGTGTGAGAGAGTGTCTGTATGTCAGTGTGTGTGTATGTCAGTGTGTGTGTGTGTGAGAGAGTGTCTGTATGTCAGTGTGTGTGAGAGAGTGTCTGTATGTCAGTGTGTCTGTATGTCAGTGTGTGTGAGAGAGTGTCTGTATGTCAGTGTGTCTGTATGTCAGTGTGTGTGAGAGAGTGTCTGTATGTCAGTGTGTCTGTATGTCAGTGTGTGTGAGAGAGTGTCTGTATGTCAGTGTGTGTGTATGTCAGTGTGTGTGTGTGTGAGAGAGTGTCTGTATGTCAGTGTGTGTGAGAGAGTGTCTGTATGTCAGTGTGTCTGTATGTCAGTGTGTGTGAGAGAGTGTCTGTATGTCAGTGTGTCTGTATGTCAGTGTGTGTGAGAGAGTGTCTGTATGTCAGTGTGTCTGTATGTCAGTGTGTGTGAGAGAGTGTCTGTATGTCAGTGTGTCTGTATGTCAGTGTGTGTGAGAGAGTGTCTGTATGTCAGTGTGTCTGTATGTCAGTGTGTGAGAGAGTGTCTGTATGTCAGTGTGTGTGTGTGTGAGAGAGTGTCTGTATGTCAGTGTGTGTGAGAGAGTGTCTGTATGTCAGTGTGTGTGTGTGAGAGAGTGTCTGTATGTCAGTGTGTGTGTGTGTGAGAGAGTGTCTGTATGTCAGTGTGTGTGAGAGAGTGTCTGTATGTCAGTGTGTGTGAGAGAGTGTCTGTATGTCTGTATGTCAGTGTGTGTGAGAGAGTGTCTGTATGTCAGTGTGTGTGAGAGAGTGTCTGTATGTCAGTGTGTGTGTGTGTGAGAGAGTGTCTGTATGTCAGTGTGTGTGTGAGAGTGTCTGTATGTCAGTGTGTGTGTGAGAGAGTGTCTGTATGTCAGTGTGTGTGTGTGTGAGAGAGTGTCTGTATGTCAGTGTGTGTGTGAGAGAGTGTCTGTATGTCAGTGTGTGTGTGTGTGTGAGAGTGTCTGTATGTCAGTGTGTGTGTGTGTGAGAGAGTGTCTGTATGTCAGTGTGTGTGTGTGTGTGAGAGTGTCTGTATGTCAGTGTGTGTGTGTGTGAGAGAGTGTCTGTATGTCAGTGTGTGTGTGAGAGAGTGTCTGTATGTCAGTGTGTGTGAGAGAGTGTCTGTATGTCAGTGTGTGTGAGAGAGTGTCTGTATGTCTGTATGTCAGTGTGTGTGAGAGAGTGTCTGTATGTCAGTGTGTGTGAGAGAGTGTCTGTATGTCAGTGTGTGTGTATGTCAGTGTGTGTGTGTGTGAGAGAGTGTCTGTATGTCAGTGTGTGTGAGAGAGTGTCTGTATGTCAGTGTGTGTGTATGTCAGTGTGTGTGTGTGTGAGAGAGTGTCTGTATGTCAGTGTGTGTGAGAGAGTGTCTGTATGTCAGTGTGTGTGTATGTCAGTGTGTGTGTGTGTGAGAGAGTGTCTGTATGTCAGTGTGTGTGAGAGAGTGTCTGTATGTCAGTGTGTGTGTATGTCAGTGTGTGTGTGTGTGAGAGAGTGTCTGTATGTCAGTGTGTGTGTATGTCAGTGTGTGTGTGTGTGAGAGAGTGTCTGTATGTCAGTGTGTGTGAGAGAGTGTCTGTATGTCAGTGTGTGTGTATGTCAGTGTGTGTGTGTGTGAGAGAGTGTCTGTATGTCAGTGTGTGTGAGAGAGTGTCTGTATGTCAGTGTGTCTGTATGTCAGTGTGTGTGAGAGAGTGTCTGTATGTCAGTGTGTCTGTATGTCAGTGTGTGTGAGAGAGTGTCTGTATGTCAGTGTGTCTGTATGTCAGTGTGTGTGAGAGAGTGTCTGTATGTCAGTGTGTGTGTATGTCAGTGTGTGTGTGTGTGAGAGAGTGTCTGTATGTCAGTGTGTGTGAGAGAGTGTCTGTATGTCAGTGTGTCTGTATGTCAGTGTGTGTGAGAGAGTGTCTGTATGTCAGTGTGTCTGTATGTCAGTGTGTGTGAGAGAGTGTCTGTATGTCAGTGTGTCTGTATGTCAGTGTGTGTGAGAGAGTGTCTGTATGTCAGTGTGTCTGTATGTCAGTGTGTGTGAGAGAGTGTCTGTATGTCAGTGTGTCTGTATGTCAGTGTGTGTGAGAGAGTGTCTGTATGTCAGTGTGTCTGTATGTCAGTGTGTGTGAGAGAGTGTCTGTATGTCAGTGTGTCTGTATGTCAGTGTGTGTGAGAGAGTGTCTGTATGTCAGTGTGTGAGAGAGTGTCTGTATGTCAGTGTGTGTGAGAGAGTGTCTGTATGTCAGTGTGTGAGAGAGTGTCTGTATGTCAGTGTGTGTGAGAGAGTGTCTGTATGTCAGTGTGTGTGTGTGTGAGAGAGTGTCTGTATGTCAGTGTGTGTGTGTGTGAGAGAGTGTCTGTATGTCAGTGTGTGTGTGTGTGAGAGAGTGTCTGTATGTCAGTGTGTGTGTGTGTGTGAGAGAGTGTCTGTATGTCAGTGTGTGTGAGAGAGTGTCTGTATGTCAGTGTGTGTGAGAGAGTGTCTGTATGTCAGTGTGTGTGAGAGAGTGTCTGTATGTCATGTGTGTGAGAGAGTGTCTGTATGTCAGTGTGTGTGAGAGAGTGTCTGTATGTCAGTGTGTGTATGTGTGTGTGTGTGTGAGAGAGTGTCTGTATGTCAGTGTGTGTGAGAGTGTGTCTGTATGTCAGTGTGTCTGTATGTCAGTGTGTGTGAGAGAGTGTCTGTATGTCAGTGTGTGTGAGAGAGTGTCTGTATGTCAGTGTGTGTGTATGTCAGTGTGTGTGTGTGTGAGAGAGTGTCTGTATGTCAGTGTGTGTGAGAGAGTGTCTGTATGTCAGTGTGTGTGTATGTCAGTGTGTGTGTGTGTGAGAGAGTGTCTGTATGTCAGTGTGTGTGTATGTCAGTGTGTGTGTGTGTGAGAGAGTGTCTGTATGTCAGTGTGTGTGAGAGAGTGTCTGTATGTCAGTGTGTGTGTATGTCAGTGTGTGTGTGTGTGAGAGAGTGTCTGTATGTCAGTGTGTGTGAGAGAGTGTCTGTATGTCAGTGTGTCTGTATGTCAGTGTGTGTGAGAGAGTGTCTGTATGTCAGTGTGTCTGTATGTCAGTGTGTGTGAGAGAGTGTCTGTATGTCAGTGTGTCTGTATGTCAGTGTGTGTGAGAGAGTGTCTGTATGTCAGTGTGTGTGTATGTCAGTGTGTGTGTGTGTGAGAGAGTGTCTGTATGTCAGTGTGTGTGAGAGAGTGTCTGTATGTCAGTGTGTCTGTATGTCAGTGTGTGTGAGAGAGTGTCTGTATGTCAGTGTGTCTGTATGTCAGTGTGTGTGAGAGAGTGTCTGTATGTCAGTGTGTCTGTATGTCAGTGTGTGTGAGAGAGTGTCTGTATGTCAGTGTGTCTGTATGTCAGTGTGTGTGAGAGAGTGTCTGTATGTCAGTGTGTCTGTATGTCAGTGTGTGTGAGAGAGTGTCTGTATGTCAGTGTGTGTGTGTGTGAGAGAGTGTCTGTATGTCAGTGTGTGTGAGAGAGTGTCTGTATGTCAGTGTGTGTGTGTGTGTGAGAGAGTGTCTGTATGTCAGTGTGTGTGAGAGAGTGTCTGTATGTCAGTGTGTGTGAGAGAGTGTCTGTATGTCAGTGTGTGAGAGAGTGTCTGTATGTCAGTGTGTGTGAGAGAGTGTCTGTATGTCAGTGTGTATGTCAGTGTGTGTGAGAGAGTGTCTGTATGTCAGTGTCTGTATGTCAGTGTGTGTGAGAGAGTGTCTGTATGTCAGTGTGTGTGAGAGAGTGTCTGTATGTCAGTGTGTGTGAGAGAGTGTCTGTATGTCAGTGTGTCTGTATGTCAGTGTGTGTGAGAGAGTGTCTGTATGTCAGTGTGTCTGTATGTCAGTGTGTGTGAGAGAGTGTCTGTATGTCAGTGTGTCTGTATGTCAGTGTGTGTGAGAGAGTGTCTGTATGTCAGTGTGTGTGTGTGTGAGAGAGTGTCTGTATGTCAGTGTGTGTGAGAGAGTGTCTGTATGTCAGTGTGTGTGTGTGAGAGAGTGTCTGTATGTCAGTGTGTGTGAGAGAGTGTCTGTATGTCAGTGTGTGTGAGAGAGTGTCTGTATGTCAGTGTGTGTGAGAGAGTGTCTGTATGTCAGTGTGTGTGAGAGAGTGTCTGTATGTCAGTGTGTGTGAGAGAGTGTCTGTATGTCAGTGTGTGTGAGAGAGTGTCTGTATGTCAGTGTGTGTGAGAGAGTGTCTGTATGTCAGTGTGTGTGAGAGAGTGTCTGTATGTCAGTGTGTGTGAGAGAGTGTCTGTATGTCAGTGTGTGTGAGAGAGTGTCTGTATGTCAGTGTGTGTGAGAGAGTGTCTGTATGTCAGTGTGTGTGTATGTCAGTGTGTGTGTGTGTGAGAGAGTGTCTGTATGTCAGTGTGTGTGAGAGAGTGTCTGTATGTCAGTGTGTCTGTATGTCAGTGTGTGTGAGAGAGTGTCTGTATGTCAGTGTGTCTGTATGTCAGTGTGTGTGAGAGAGTGTCTGTATGTCAGTGTGTCTGTATGTCAGTGTGTGTGAGAGAGTGTCTGTATGTCAGTGTGTCTGTATGTCAGTGTGTGTGAGAGAGTGTCTGTATGTCAGTGTGTCTGTATGTCAGTGTGTGTGAGAGAGTGTCTGTATGTCAGTGTGTGTGTGTGTGAGAGAGTGTCTGTATGTCAGTGTGTGTGAGAGAGTGTCTGTATGTCAGTGTGTGTGTGTGAGAGAGTGTCTGTATGTCAGTGTGTGTGAGAGAGTGTCTGTATGTCAGTGTGTGTGAGAGAGTGTCTGTATGTCAGTGTGTGTGAGAGAGTGTCTGTATGTCAGTGTGTGTGAGAGAGTGTCTGTATGTCAGTGTGTGTGAGAGAGTGTCTGTATGTCAGTGTGTGTGAGAGAGTGTCTGTATGTCAGTGTGTGTGAGAGAGTGTCTGTATGTCAGTGTGTGTGAGAGAGTGTCTGTATGTCAGTGTGTGAGAGAGTGTCTCATGTCAGTGTGTGTGAGAGAGTGTCTGTATGTCAGTGTGTCTGTATGTCAGTGTGTGTGAGAGAGTGTCTGTATGTCAGTGTATGTCAGTGTCTGAGAGAGTGTCTGTATGTCAGAGAGTGTCTGTATGTCAGTGTGTGAGAGAGTGTCTGTATGTCAGTGTGTGTGAGAGAGTGTCTGTATGTCAGTGTGTGTGAGAGAGTGTCTGTATGTCAGTGTGTATGTGTGTGTGAGAGAGTGTCTGTATGTCAGTGTGTGTGAGAGAGTCAGTGTCTGTATGTCAGTGTGTGTGAGAGAGTGTCTGTATGTCAGTGTGTGTGAGAGAGTGTCTGAGAGTGTCTGTATGTCAGTGTGTGTGAGAGAGTGTCTGTATGTCAGTGTGTGTGAGAGAGTGTCTGTATGTCAGTGTCTGTATGTCAGTGTGTGTGAGAGAGTGTCTGTATGTCAGTGTGTGTGAGAGAGTGTCTGTATGTCAGTGTGTGTGAGAGAGTGTCTGTATGTCAGTGTGTGTGAGAGAGTGTCTGTATGTCAGTGTGTGTGTGAGAGAGTGTCTGTATGTCAGTGTGTGTGAGAGAGTGTCTGTATGTCAGTGTGTGTGAGAGAGTGTCTGTATGTCAGTGTGTGTGAGAGAGTGTCTGTATGTCAGTGTGTGTGAGAGAGTGTGTGTCAGTGTGTGTGAGTCAGTGTGTCTGTATGTCAGTGTGTGTCTGTATGTCAGAGAGTGTCTGTGTGTGAGAGAGTGTCTGTATGTCAGTGTGTCTGTATGTCAGTGTGTGTGAGAGAGTGTCTGTATGTCAGTGTGTGTGTGTGTGAGAGAGTGTCTGTATGTCAGTGTGTGTGAGAGAGTGTCTGTATGTCAGTGTGTGTGAGAGAGTGTCTGTATGTCAGTGTGTGTGAGAGAGTGTCTGTATGTCTGTATGTCAGTGTGTGTGAGAGAGTGTCTGTATGTCAGTGTGTGTGAGAGAGTGTCTGTATGTCAGTGTGTGTGTATGTCAGTGTGTGTGAGAGAGTGTCTGTATGTCAGTGTCTGTATGTCAGTGTGTGTATGTCAGTGTGTGTGTGTGTGAGAGAGTGTCTGTATGTCAGTGTGTGTGAGAGAGTGTCTGTATGTCAGTGTCTGTATGTCAGTGTGTGTGTGAGAGAGTGTCTGTATGTCAGTGTGTGTGAGAGAGTGTCTGTATGTCAGTGTGTGTGAGAGAGTGTCTGTATGTCATGTGTGTGTGTGAGAGAGTGTCTGTATGTCAGTGTGTGTGTATGTCAGTGTGTGTGTCAGTGTGAGAGAGTGTGTATGTCAGTGTGTGTGAGAGAGTGTCTGTATGTCAGTGTGTGTGAGAGAGTGTCTGAGAGTGTCTGTATGTCAGTGTGTGTGAGAGAGTGTCTGTATGTCAGTGTGTCTGTATGTCAGTGTGTGTGAGAGAGTGTCTGTGTCAGTGTGTCTGTATGTCAGTGTGTGTGAGAGAGTGTCTGTATGTCATGTCAGTGTGTGTGTGTGTGAGAGAGTGTCTGTATGTCAGTGTGTGTGAGAGAGTGTCTGTATGTCAGTGTGTCTGTATGTCAGTGTGTGTGAGAGAGTGTCTGTATGTCAGTGTGTGTCATGTGTGTGTGTGTGAGAGAGTGTCTGTATGTCAGTGTGTCTGTATGTCAGTGTGTGTGAGAGAGTGTCTGTATGTCAGTGTGTCTGTATGTGTGTGTGTGAGAGAGTGTCTGTATGTCAGTGTCTGTATGTCAGTGTGTGTGAGAGAGTGTCTGTATGTCAGTGTGAGAGTGTCTGTATGTCTGTATGTGTGTGTGAGAGAGTGTCTGTATGTCAGTGTGTGTGAGAGAGTGTCTGTATGTCAGTGTGTGTGAGAGAGTGTCTGTATGTCAGTGTGTGTGAGAGAGTGTCTGTATGTCAGTGTGTGTGAGAGATGTATGTCAGTGTGTGTGAGAGTCTGTATGTCAGTGTGTGTGAGAGAGTGTCTGTATGTCAGTGTGTGTGAGAGAGTGTCTGTATGTCATGTCAGTGTGTCTGTATGTCAGAGTGTCTGAGATGTCAGTGTGTGTGTGTGAGAGAGTGTCTGTATGTCAGTGTGTGTGAGAGAGTGTCTGTATGTCAGTGTGTCTGTATGTCAGTGTGTGTGAGAGAGTGTCTGTATGTCAGTGTGTCTGTATGTCAGTGTGTGTGAGAGAGTGTCTGTATGTCAGTGTGTCATGTCAGTGTGTGTGAGAGAGTGTCTGTATGTGTGTGTGTCTGTATGTCAGTGTGTGTGAGAGAGTGTCTGTCATGTCTGTGTGTGTGTGTGAGAGAGTGTCTGTATGTCATGTCAGTGTGTGTGAGAGAGTGTCTGTATGTCAGTGTGTGTGAGAGAGTGTCTGTATGTCAGTGTGTGTGAGAGAGTGTCTGTATGTCAGTGTGTGTGTGTGAGAGTGTCTGTATGTCAGTGTCTGTCTGTATGTCAGTGTGTGTGAGAGAGTGTCTGTATGTCAGTGTGTGTGAGAGTGTCTGTATGTCAGTGTGTGTGAGAGAGTGTCTGTATGTCAGTGTGTGTGAGAGAGTGTCTGTATGTCAGTGTGTGTGAGAGAGTGTCTGTATGTCAGTGTGTGTGTGTGTGTGAGAGAGTGTCTGTATGTCAGTGTGTGTGAGAGAGTGTCTGTATGTCAGAGTGTGTCTGTATGTCAGTGTGTGTGTGTGTGTATGTCAGAGTGTCTGTATGTCAGTGTGTGTGAGAGAGTGTCTGTATGTCAGTGTGTCTGTATGTCAGTGTGTGTGAGAGAGTGTCTGTATGTCAGTGTCTGTATGTCAGTGTGTGTGAGAGAGTGTCTGATGTCAGTGTGTCTGTATGTCAGTGTGTGTGAGAGAGTGTCTGTCAGTGTGTGTGTGTGTCTGTATGTCAGTGTGTGTGAGAGAGTGTCTGAGTCAGTGTCTGTATGTCAGTGTGTGTGAGAGAGTGTCTGTATGTCAGTGTGTGTGTGTGTGTGAGAGAGTGTCTGTATGTCAGTGTGTGTGAGAGAGTGTCTGTATGTCAGTGTGTGTGAGAGAGTGTCTGTATGTCAGTGTGTGTGAGAGAGTGTCTGTATGTCAGTGTGTGTGAGAGAGTGTCTGTATGTCAGTGTGTGTGAGAGAGTGTCTGTATGTCAGTGTGTGTGAGAGAGTGTCTGTATGTCAGTGTGTGTGTGTGTGAGAGAGTGTCTGTATGTCAGTGTGTGTGTGAGAGAGTGTCAGTGTGTGTGAGAGAGTGTCTGTATGTCAGTGTGTGTGAGAGAGTGTGTCTGTCATGTCAGTGTGTGTGAGAGAGTGTCTGTATGTCAGTGTGTGTGAGAGAGTGTCTGTATGTCAGTGTGTGTGAGAGAGTGTCTGTATGTCAGTGTGTGTGAGAGAGTGTCTGTATGTCAGTGTGTGTGTGAGTGTGTGTCTGTAGAGTGTCTGTATGTCAGTGTGTGTGAGAGAGTGTCTGTATGTCAGTGTGTGTGTGTCTGTATGTCAGTGTGTGTGAGAGTGTCTGTATGTCAGTGTGTGTGAGAGAGTGTCTGTATGTCAGTGTGTGTGAGAGAGTGTCAGTGTGTGTATGTCTGTATGTCAGTGTGTATGTCAGTGTGTGTGTATGTGTGTGTGTGTGAGAGAGTGTCTGTATGTCAGTGTGTGTGTGAGAGTGTCTGTATGTCAGTGTCTGTATGTCAGTGTGTGTATGTCAGTGTGTGTGAGAGAGTGTGTATGTCAGTGTGTGTGAGAGAGTGTCTGTATGTCAGTGTGTGTGAGAGAGTGTCTGTATGTCAGTGTGAGAGTGTGTGTGTGTGTCAGTGTGTGTGTGAGAGAGTGTCTGTATGTCAGTGTGTGTGAGAGAGTGTCTGTATGTCAGTGTGTGTGTGAGTCAGTGTCTGTATGTCAGTGTGTGTGAGAGAGTGTCTGTATGTCAGTGTGTGTGAGAGAGTGTCTGTATGTCAGTGTGTGTGAGAGAGTGTCTGTATGTCAGTGTGTGTGAGAGAGTGTCTGTATGTCAGTGTCTGTATGTCAGTGTGTCTGTATGTCAGTGTGAGAGAGTGTCTGTATGTCAGTGAGAGAGTGTCTGTATGTCAGTGTGTGTGAGAGAGTGTCTGTATGTCAGTGTGTGTGTCTGTATGTCAGTGTGTGTGAGAGAGTGTCTGTATATGTCAGTGTGTGTATGTCAGTGTGTGTGAGAGAGTGTCTGTATGTCAGTGTGTGTGAGAGAGTGTCTGTATGTCAGTATGTCAGTGTGTGTGAGAGAGTGTCTGTATGTCAGTGTGTCTGTATGTCAGTGTGTGTGAGAGAGTGTCTGTGTCTGTATGTCAGTGTGTCTGTATGTCAGTGTGTGTGAGAGAGTGTCTGATGTCAGTGTCTGTATGTCAGTGTGTGTGAGAGAGTGTCTGTATGTCAGTGTGTCTGTATGTCAGTGTGTGTGAGAGAGTGTCTGTATGTCAGTGTGTCTGTATGTCAGTGTGTGTGAGAGAGTGTCTGTATGTCAGTGTGTGTATGAGTGTGTGTGTCTGTATGAGAGTGTGTCTGTATGTCAGTGTGTGTGAGAGAGTGTCTGTATGTCAGTGTGTGTGTGTCTGTATGTCAGTGTGTCTGTATGTCAGTGTGTGTGTGTATGTCATGTGTGTGTGAGAGAGTGTCTGTATGTCAGTGTCTGTGTGTGTGTGTCTGTATGTCAGTGTGTGTGAGAGAGTGTCTGTATGTCAGTGTGTGTGTGTCTGTATGTCAGTGTGTGTGAGAGAGTGTCTGTATGTCAGTGTGTGTGTGTCTGTATGTCAGTGTGTGTGAGAGAGTGTCTGTATGTCAGTGTGTGTGAGAGAGTGTCTGTAGAGTGTGTGTGATGTCAGAGTGTCTGTATGTCAGTGTGTGTGAGAGAGTGTCTGTATGTCAGTGTGTGAGAGAGTGTCTGTATGTCTGTGTCAGAGAGTGTCATGTGTGTGTGAGAGAGTGTCTGTATGTCAGTGTGTGTGAGAGAGTGTCTGTATGTCAGTGTGTGTGAGAGAGTGTCTGTATGTCAGTGTGTATGTGTGTGTGAGAGAGTGTCTGTATGTCAGTGTGTGTGAGAGAGTGTGTATGTGTGTGTGTGAGAGAGTGTCTGTATGTCAGTGTGTGTGTGTCTGTATGTCAGTGTGTGAGAGAGTGTCTGTATGTCAGTGTGTGTGAGAGAGTGTCTGTATGTCAGTGTGTGTGAGAGAGTGTCTGTATGTCAGTGTGTGTGAGAGAGTGTCTGTATGTCAGTGTGTGTGTGTGTGTGTGTCTGTATGTCAGAGAGTGTCTGTATGTCAGTGTGTGTGAGAGAGTGTCTGTATGTCAGTGTGTCTGTATGTCAGTGTGTGTGAGAGAGTGTCTGTATGTCAGTGTGTGATGAGAGTGTCTGTATGTCAGTGTGTGTGAGAGAGAGAGTGTCTGTATGTCAGTGTGTGTGAGAGAGTGTCTGTATGTCAGTGTGTGTGTGAGAGAGTGTGTATGTCAGTGTGTGTGAGAGAGTGTCTGTATGTCAGTGTGTGTGAGAGAGTGTCTGTATGTCAGTGTGTGTGAGAGAGTGTCTGTATGTGTGTGTGTGAGAGAGTGTCTGTATGTCAGTGTGTGTGAGAGAGTGTCTGTATGTCAGTGTGTGTGAGAGAGTGTCTGTATGTCAGTGTGTGTGAGAGAGTGTCAGTGTGTGTGAGAGATGTCATGTCAGTGTGTGTGTGTGAGAGAGTGTCTGTATGTCAGTGTGTGTGAGAGAGTGTCTGTATGTCAGTGTGTGTGAGAGAGTGTCTGTATGTCAGTGTGTGTGAGAGAGTGTCTGTATGTCAGTGTGTGTGAGAGTCTGTATGTCAGTGTGTGTGTGTGAGAGAGTGTCTGTATGTCAGTGTGTGTGAGAGAGTGTCTGTATGTCAGTGTGTCTGTATGTCAGTGTGTGTGAGAGAGTGTCTGTATGTCAGTGTGTCTGTATGTCAGTGTGTGTGAGAGAGTGTCTGTATGTCAGTGTGTCTGTATGTCAGTGTGTGTGAGAGAGTGTCTGTATGTCAGTGTATGTCAGTGTGTGTGTGTCTGTATGTCAGTGTGTCTGTATGTCAGTGTGTGTGAGAGAGTGTCTGTATGTCAGTGTGTGTGTAGTCAGTGTCTGTATGTCAGTGTGTGTGATGAGAGTGTCTGTATGTCAGTGTGTGTGAGAGAGTGTCTGTATGTCAGTGTGTGTGTGTGTGTCTGTATGTCAGTGTGTGTGAGAGAGTGTCTGTATGTCAGTGTGTGTGAGAGAGTGTCTGTATGTCAGTGTCTGTATGTCAGTGTGTCTGTATGTCAGTGTGTGTGAGAGAGTGTCTGTATGTCAGTGTGTGTGAGAGAGTGTCTGTATGTCAGTGTGTGTGTCTGTATGTCAGTGTGTGTGATGAGAGTGTCTGTATGTCAGTGTGTGTGAGAGAGTGTCTGTATGTCAGTGTGTGTGAGAGAGTGTCTGTATGTCAGTGTGTGTGAGAGAGTGTCTGTATGTCAGTGTGTGTGAGAGAGTGTCTGTATGTCAGTGTGTGTGAGAGAGTGTATGTCAGTGTGTGTGTATGTCAGTGTGTCTGATGTCAGTGTGTCTGTATGTCAGTGTGTGTGAGAGAGTGTCTGTATGTCAGTGTGTGTGAGAGAGTGTCTGTATGTCAGTGTGTGTGAGAGAGTGTCTGTATGTCAGTGTGTGTGAGTCAGTGTGTCTGTATGTCAGTGTGTCTGTGTCTGTATGTCAGTGTGTCTGTATGTCAGTGTCTGTATGTCAGTGTGTGTGAGATGAGTGTCTGTATGTCAGTGTGTGTGAGAGTGTCTGTATGTGTGTGTGAGAGAGTGTCTGTATGTCAGTGTGTGTAGAGAGTGTCTGTATGAGAGAGTGTCTGTGTCTGTATGTCAGTGTCTGTATGTCAGTGTGTGAGAGAGTGTCTGTATGTCAGTGTGTGTGAGAGAGTGTCTGTATGTCAGTGTGTGTGAGAGAGTGTCTGTATGTCAGTGTGTGTGTGATGAGAGTGTCTGTATGTCAGTGTGTGTGAGAGAGTGTCTGTATGTCAGTGTGTGTGTGAGTGTCTGTATGAGTGTCTGTATGTCAGTGTGTGTGAGAGAGTGTCTGTATGTCAGTGTGTGTGTGAGAGAGTGTCTGTATGTCAGTGTGTGTGAGAGAGTGTCTGTATGTCAGTGTGTGTGAGAGAGTGTCTGTATGTCAGTGTCTGTATGTCAGTGTGTGTGAGAGAGTGTCTGTATGTCAGTGTGTGTGAGTGTCTGTATGTCAGTGTCTGTATGTCAGTGTGTGTGAGAGAGTGTCTGTATGTCAGTGTGTGTGTGTGTGAGAGAGTGTCTGTATGTCAGTGTGTGAGAGAGTGTCTGTATGTCAGTGTGTGTCTGTATGTCAGTGTGTGTGAGAGTGTCTGTATGTCAGTGTATGTGTGTGTGTGAGAGAGTGTCTGTATGTCAGTGTGTGTGTGTCTGTATGTCAGTGTGTGTGAGAGAGTGTCTGTATGTCAGTGTGTGTGAGAGAGTGTCTGTATGTCAGTGTGTGTGAGAGAGTGTCTGTATGTCAGTGTCTGTATGTCAGTGTGTGTGAGAGAGTGTCTGTATGTCAGTGTGTGTGAGAGAGTGTCTGTATGTCAGTGTGTGTGAGAGAGTGTCTGTATGTCAGTGTGTCTGTATGTCAGTGTGTGTGAGAGAGTGTCTGTATGTCAGTGTGTGTGAGAGAGTGTCTGTATGTCAGTGTGTGTGAGAGAGTGTCTGTATGTCAGTGTGTGTGAGAGAGTGTCTGTATGTCAGTGTGTGTGAGAGAGTGTCTGTATGTCAGTGTGTGTGAGAGAGTGTGTATGAGAGTGTCTGTATGTGTGTGTGTGAGAGAGTGTCTGTATGTCAGTGTGTGTGAGAGAGTGTCTGTATGTCAGTGTGTGTGCTGTATGTCAGTGTGTGAGAGAGTGTCTGTATGAGTGTCTGTATGTCAGTGTGTGTGAGAGAGTGTCTGTATGTCAGTGTGTCTGTATGTCAGTGTGTGTGAGAGAGTGTCTGTATGTCAGTGTGTCTGTATGTCTGTATGTGTGTGTGAGAGAGTGTCTGTATGTCAGTGTGTCTGTATGTCAGTGTGTGAGAGAGTGTCTGTATGTCAGTGTGTGTGTGTGTGAGAGAGAGTGTCTGTATGTCAGTGTGTGTGAGAGAGTGTCTGTATGTCAGTGTGTGTGTGTGAGAGAGTGTCTGTATGTCAGTGTGTGTGTGTGAGAGAGTGTCTGTATGTCAGTGTGTGTGAGAGAGTGTCTGTATGTCAGTGTGTGTGAGAGAGTGTCTGTATGTCAGTGTGTGTGAGAGAGTGTCTGTATGTCAGTGTGTGTGAGAGAGTGTCTGTATGTCAGTGTGTGTGAGAGAGTGTCTGTATGTCAGTGTGTGTCAGTGTGTCAGTGTGAGAGAGTGTCTGTATGTCAGTGTGTGTGTGAGAGAGTGTCTGTATGTCAGTGTGTCTGTATGTCAGTGTGTGTGAGAGAGTGTCTGTATGTCAGTGTCTGTATGTGTGTGTGTGAGAGAGTGTCTGTATGTCAGTGTGTGTGTGTGTGAGAGAGTGTCTGTATGTCAGTGTCAGTGTGTGAGAGAGTGTCTGTATGTCATGTGTGTGTGAGAGAGTGTCTGTATGTCAGTGTGTGTGAGAGAGTGTCTGTATGTCAGTGTGTGTGTGAGAGTGTCTGTATGTCAGTGTCTGTATGTCAGTGTGTGTGAGAGAGTGTCTGTATGTCAGTGTGTGTGAGAGAGTGTCTGTATGTCAGTGTGTGTGAGAGAGTGTCTGTATGTCAGTGTGTGTGAGAGAGTGTCTGTATGTCAGTGTGTGTGTGTGTGAGAGAGTGTCTGTATGTCAGTGTGTGTGTGTGTGAGAGAGTGTCTGTATGTCAGTGTGTGTGAGAGAGTGTCTGTATGTCAGTGTGTCTGTATGTCAGTGTGTCTGTATGTCAGTGTGTCTGTATGTCAGTGTGTGTGAGAGAGTGTCTGTATGTCAGTGTGTGTGAGAGAGTGTCTGTATGTCAGTGTGTGTGAGAGAGTGTCTGTATGTCAGTGTGTGTGAGAGTGTGTCTGTATGTCAGTGTGTGTCAGAGAGTGTCTGTATGTCAGTGTGTGTGAGAGAGTGTCTGTATGTCAGTGTGTGTGAGAGAGTGTCTGTATGTCAGTGTGTGATGTCAGTGTGTCTGTATGTCAGTGTGTGTGTGAGAGAGTGTCTGTATGTCAGTGTGTGTGAGAGAGTGTCTGTATGTCAGTGTGTGTGAGAGAGTGTCTGTATGTCAGTGTGTGTGAGAGTGTGTCTGTATGTCAGTGTGTGTGAGAGTGTGTCTGTATGTCAGTGTGTGTGAGAGAGTGTCTGTATGTCAGTGTGTGTGAGAGAGTGTCTGTATGTCAGTGTGTCTGTATGTCAGTGTGTCTGTATGTCAGTGTGTGTGAGAGTGTGTCTGTATGTCAGTGTGTCTGTATGTCAGTGTGTGTGAGAGTGTCTGTATGTCATGTCAGTGTGTGTGTATGTCAGTCAGTATGTGTGTGTGAGAGAGAGTGTCTGTATGTCAGTGTGTGTGTGTCTGTATGTCAGTGTGTGTGAGAGAGTGTCTGTATGTCAGTGTGTGTGTATGTCAGTGTGTGTGTGTGTGAGAGAGTGTCTGTATGTCAGTGTGTGTGAGAGAGTGTCTGTATGTCAGTGTGTGTGTATGTCAGTGTGTGTGTGTGTGAGAGAGTGTCTGTATGTCAGTGTGTGTGAGAGAGTGTCTGTATGTCAGTGTGTCTGTATGTCAGTGTGTGTGAGAGAGTGTCTGTATGTCAGTGTGTCTGTATGTCAGTGTGTGTGAGAGAGTGTCTGTATGTCAGTGTGTCTGTATGTCAGTGTGTGTGAGAGAGTGTCTGTATGTCAGTGTGTGTGTATGTCAGTGTGTGTGTGTGTGAGAGAGTGTCTGTATGTCAGTGTGTGTGAGAGAGTGTCTGTATGTCATGTGTGTGTGAGAGAGTGTCTGTATGTCAGTGTGTCTGTATGTCAGTGTGTGTGAGAGAGTGTCTGTATGTCAGTGTGTCTGTATGTCAGTGTGTGTGAGAGAGTGTCTGTATGTCAGTGTGTCTGTATGTCAGTGTGTGTGAGAGAGTGTCTGTATGTCAGTGTGTGAGAGAGTGTCTGTATGTCAGTGTGTGTGAGAGAGTGTCTGTATGTCAGTGTGTGTGTGTGAGAGAGTGTCTGTATGTCAGTGTGTGTGAGAGAGTGTCTGTATGTCAGTGTGTGAGAGAGTGTCTGTAGTGTCAGTGTGTGAGAGAGTGTCTGTATGTCAGTGTGTGTGAGAGAGTGTCTGTATGTCAGTGTGTGTGAGAGAGTGTCTGTATGTCAGTGTGTGTGAGAGAGTGTCTGTATGTCAGTGTGTGTGAGAGAGTGTCTGTATGTCAGTGTGTGTGAGAGAGTGTCTGTATGTCAGTGTGTGTGAGAGAGTGTCTGTATGTCAGTGTGTCTGTATGTCAGTGTGTGTGAGAGAGTGTCTGTATGTCAGTGTGTCTGTATGTCAGTGTGTGTGAGAGAGTGTCTGTATGTCAGTGTGTCTGTATGTCAGTGTGTGTGAGAGAGTGTCTGTATGTCAGTGTCTGTATGTCAGTGTATGTCAGTGTGTGTGAGAGAGTGTCTGTCATGTCAGTGTGTGTGAGAGAGTGTCTGTATGTCAGTGTGTGTGTGTGAGAGAGTGTCTGTATGTCAGTGTGTGTGAGAGAGTGTCTGTATGTGTGTGTGAGAGAGTGTCTGTATGTCAGTGTGTGTGAGAGAGTGTCTGTATGTCAGTGTGTGTGAGAGAGTGTCATGTCAGTGTGTGTGAGAGAGTGTCTGTATGTCAGTGTGTGTGAGAGAGTGTCTGTATGTCAGTGTGTGTGAGAGAGTGTCTGTATGTCAGTGTGTGTGAGAGAGTGTCTGTATGTCAGTATGTCAGTGTGTGTGAGAGAGTGTCTGTATGTCAGTGTGTGTGAGAGAGTGTCTGTATGTCAGTGTGTGTGTATGTCAGTGTGTGTGTGTGTGAGAGAGTGTCTGTATGTCTGTATGTCAGTGTGTGTGAGAGAGTGTCTGTATGTCAGTGTGTCTGTATGTCAGTGTGTGTGAGAGAGTGTCTGTATGTCAGTGTGTCTGTATGTCAGTGTGTGTGAGAGAGTGTCTGTATGTCAGTGTCTGTATGTCAGTGTGTGTGAGAGAGTGTCTGTATGTCAGTGTGTGTGTGTGTGTGTGAGAGAGTGTCTGTAGTGTCTGTATGTCAGTGTGTGTGAGAGAGTGTCTGTATGTCAGTGTGTGTGTGTGAGAGAGTGTCTGTATGTCAGTGTGTGTGAGAGAGTGTCTGTATGTCAGTGTGTGTGAGAGAGTGTCTGTATGTCAGTGTGTGTGAGAGAGTGTCTGTATGTCAGTGTGTGTGAGTGTCTGTATGTCAGTGTCTGTATGTCATGTCAGTGTGTGTGAGAGAGTGTCTGTATGTCAGTGTGTGTGAGAGAGTGTCTGTATGTCAGTGTGTGTGAGAGAGTGTCTGTATGTCAGTGTGTGTGAGAGAGTGTCTGTATGTCAGTGTGTGTGTGTCTGAGTCAGAGTGTCTGTATGTCAGTGTGTGTGAGAGAGTGTCTGTATGTCAGTGTGTGTGTGAGAGAGTGTCTGTATGTCAGTGTGTCTGTATGTCAGTGTGTGTGAGAGAGTGTCTGTATGTCAGTGTGTGTGAGAGAGTGTCTGTATGTCAGTGTCTGTATGTCAGTGTGTGTGAGAGAGTGTCTGTATGTCAGTGTGTGTGAGAGAGTGTCTGTATGTCAGTGTGTGTGTGTGTGAGTGTGTGTGAGAGTGTCTGTATGTCTGTCTATGTCAGTGTGTCTGTATGTCAGTGTGTGTGAGAGAGTGTCTGTATGTCAGTGTGTCTGTATGTCAGTGTGTGTGAGAGAGTGTCTGTATGTCAGTGTGTCTGTATGTCAGTGTGTGTGAGAGAGTGTCTGTATGTCAGTGTGTCTGTATGTCAGTGTGTGTGAGAGAGTGTCTGTATGTCAGTGTGTGTGTGTGTGAGAGAGTGTCTGTATGTCAGTGTGTGTGAGAGAGTGTCTGTATGTCAGTGTGTGTGTGTGAGAGAGTGTCTGTATGTCAGTGTGTGTGAGAGAGTGTCTGTATGTCAGTGTGTGTGTGTCTGTATGTCAGTGTGTGTGAGAGAGTGTCTGTATGTCAGTGTGTGTGAGAGAGTGTCTGTATGTCAGTGTGTGTGAGAGAGTGTCTGTATGTCAGTGTGTGTGAGAGAGTGTCTGTATGTCAGTGTGTGTGAGAGAGTGTCTGTATGTCAGTGTGTGTGAGAGAGTGTCTGTATGTCAGTGTGTGTGAGAGAGTGTCATGTCAGTGTGTGTGAGAGAGTGTCTGTATGTCAGTGTGTGTGAGAGAGTGTCTGTATGTCAGTGTGTGTGAGAGAGTGTCTGTATGTCAGTGTGTGTGAGAGAGTGTCTGTATGTCAGTGTGTCTGTATGTCAGTGTGTGTGAGAGAGTGTCTGTATGTCAGTGTGTGTGAGAGAGTGTCTGTATGTCAGTGTGTCTGAGAGTGTCTGTATGTGTGTGTGATGAGAGTGTCTGTATGTCAGTGTGTGTGAGAGAGTGTCTGTATGTCAGTGTGTGTGTGTGTGTGAGAGAGTGTCTGTATGTCAGTGTGTGTGTGTGTGTGAGAGAGTGTCTGTATGTCAGTGTGTGTGAGAGAGTGTCTGTCAGTGTGTCTGTATGTCAGTGTGTGTGTGAGAGAGTGTCTGTATGTCAGTGTCTGTATGTCAGTGTGTGTGAGAGAGTGTCTGTCATGTGTGTGAGAGAGTGTCTGTATGTGTGTGATGAGAGTGTCTGTATGTCAGTGTGTGTGAGAGAGTGTCTGTATGTCAGTGTGTGTGTGAGAGAGTGTCTGTATGTCAGTGTGTCTGAGAGTGTGTCTGTATGTCTGTATGTCAGTGTGTGTGAGAGAGTGTCTGTATGTCAGTGTGTGTGAGAGAGTGTCTGTATGTCAGTGTGTGTGAGAGAGTGTCTGTATGTCAGTGTGTGTGAGAGTGTCTGTATGTCTGTAGTGTGTCTGTATGTCAGTGTGTGTGAGAGAGTGTCTGTATGTCAGTGTGTGTGTGTGAGAGTGTGTCTGTATGTCAGTGTGTGTGAGAGTGTGTCTGTATGTCAGTGTGAGAGTGTGTGATGTCAGTGTGTCTGTATGTCAGTGTGTGTGAGAGAGTGTCTGTATGTCAGTGTGTGAGAGTGTGTCTGTATGTCAGTGTGTCTGTATGTCAGTGTGTGTGAGAGTGTGTCTGTATGTCAGTGTATGTCAGTGTATGTGTGTGTCTGAGAGTGTGTCTGTATGTCAGTGTATGTGAGAGTGTGTCTGTATGTCAGTGTATGTGAGAGTGTGTCTGTATGTCAGTGTGTGTGTATGTGAGAGTGTGTCTGTATGTCAGTGTGAGAGTGTGTCTGTAGTGTGTCATGTCAGTGTATGTGAGAGTGTGTCTGTATGTCAGTGTGTGTGTATGTGAGAGTGTGTCTGTATGTCAGTGTATGTGAGAGTGTGTCTGTATGTCAGTGTATGTGTCTGTATGTCAGTGTGTGTGTGTATGTGAGAGTGTGTGTCAGTGTATGTGAGAGTGTGTCTGTATGTCAGTGTGTGTGAGAGTGTGTCTGTATGTCAGTGTGTGTGTGTGTATGTGAGAGTGTGTCTGTATGTCAGTGTATGTGAGAGTGTGTCTGTATGTCAGTGTGTATGTCAGTGTATGAGAGTGTGTCTGTATGTCAGTGTATGTGAGAGTGTGTCTGTATGTCAGTGTATGTGAGAGTGTGTCTGTATGTCAGTGTATGTGAGAGTGTGTCTGTATGTCAGTGTGTGTGTATGTGAGAGTGTGTCTGTATGTCAGTGTGTGTGAGAGTGTGTCTGTATGTCAGTGTGTATGTGAGAGTGTGTCTGTATGTCAGTGTATGTGAGAGTGTGTCTGTATGTCAGTGTGTGTGTATGTGAGAGTGTGTCTGTATGTCAGTGTATGTGAGAGTGTGTGTGAGTGTGTCTGTATGTCAGTGTGTGAGAGTGTGTCTGTATGTCAGTGTGTGTGAGAGAGTGTCTGTATGTCAGTGTGTGTCTGTATGTCAGTGTGTCTGTATGTCAGTGTGTGTGTGTCTGTATGTCAGTGTGTGTGAGAGAGTGTCTGTATGTCAGTGTGTCTGTATGTCAGTGTGTCTGTATGTCAGTGTGTGTGAGAGAGTGTCTGTATGTCAGTGTGTGTGAGAGAGTGTCTGTATGTCAGTGTGTGTGAGAGAGTGTCTGTATGTCAGTGTGTGTGAGAGTGTGTCTGTATGTCAGTGTGTGTGAGAGTGTGTCTGTATGTCAGTGTGTGTGAGAGAGTGTCTGTATGTCAGTGTGTGTGAGAGAGTGTCTGTATGTCAGTGTGTGTGTGTGTGAGAGTGTGTCTGTATGTCAGTGTGTGTGAGAGTGTGTCTGTATGTCAGTGTGTCTGTATGTCAGTGTGTGTGAGAGTGTGTCTGTATGTCAGTGTGTGTGAGAGTGTGTCTGTATGTCAGTGTGTCTGTATGTCAGTGTGTGTGAGAGAGTGTCTGTATG
Source organism: Oncorhynchus gorbuscha (assembly GCF_021184085.1). Classification (NCBI taxonomy): domain Eukaryota; kingdom Metazoa; phylum Chordata; class Actinopteri; order Salmoniformes; family Salmonidae; genus Oncorhynchus; species Oncorhynchus gorbuscha. The sequence continues at coordinate 80,516,553 of NC_060177.1, read as the reverse complement.
TCAGTGTGTCTGTATGTCAGTGTGTGTGTATGTGAGAGTGTGTCTGTATGTCAGTGTATGTGAGAGTGTGTCTGTATGTCAGTGTATGTGAGAGTGTGTCTGTATGTCAGTGTGTGTGTATGTGAGAGTGTGTCTGTATGTCAGTGTATGTGAGAGTGTGTCTGTATGTCAGTGTATGTGAGAGTGTGTCTGTATGTCAGTGTGTGTGTATGTGAGAGTGTGTCTGTATGTCAGTGTATGTGAGAGTGTGTCTGTATGTCAGTGTATGTGAGAGTGTGTCTGTATGTCAGTGTGTGTGTATGTGAGAGTGTGTCTGTATGTCAGTGTATGTGAGAGTGTGTCTGTATGTCAGTGTGTGTGTATGTGAGAGTGTGTCTGTATGTCAGTGTGTGTGAGAGAGTGTGTCTGTATGTCAGTGTATGTGAGAGTGTGTCTGTATGTCAGTGTATGTGAGAGTGTGTCTGTATGTCAGTGTGTGTGTGTATGTGAGAGTGTGTCTGTATGTCAGTGTATGTGAGAGTGTGTCTGTATGTCAGTGTGTGTGTATGTGAGAGTGTGTCTGTATGTCAGTGTGTGTGAGAGAGTGTGTCTGTATGTCAGTGTATGTGAGAGTGTGTCTGTATGTCAGTGTATGTGAGAGTGTGTCTGTATGTCAGTGTGTGTGTATGTGAGAGTGTGTCTGTATGTCAGTGTATGTGAGAGTGTGTCTGTATGTCAGTGTGTGTGTTTATGTGAGAGTGTGTCTGTATGTCAGTGTATGTGAGAGTGTGTCTGTATGTCAGTGTGTCTGTATGTCAGAGTGTCTGTATGTCAGTGTGTGTGTATGTGAGAGTGTGTCTGTATGTCAGTGTATGTGAGAGTGTGTCTGTATGTCAGTGTGTGTGTATGTGAGAGTGTGTCTGTATGTCAGTGTGTCTGTATGTCAGTGTGTCTGTATGTCAGTGTGTGTGTATGTGAGAGTGTGTCTGTATGTCAGTGTATGTGAGAGTGTGTCTGTATGTCAGTGTGTGTGTATGTGAGAGTGTGTCTGTATGTCAGTGTCTGTATGTCAGTGTGTCTGTATGTCAGTGTGTGTGAGAGAGTGTCTGTATGTCAGTGTGTCTGTATGTCAGTGTGTCTGTATGTCAGTGTGTGTGAGAGAGTGTCTGTATGTCAGTGTGTCTGTATGTCAGTGTGTCTGTATGTCAGTGTGTGTGAGAGAGTGTCTGTATGTCAGTGTGTCTGTATGTCAGTGTGTCTGTATGTCAGTGTGTCTGTATGTCAGTGTGTCTGTATGTCAGTGTGTCTGTATGTCAGTGTGTCTGTATGTCAGTGTGTCTGTATGTCAGTGTGTCTGTATGTCAGTGTGTCTGTATGTCAGTGTGTCTGTATGTCAGTGTGTGTGAGAGTGTGTCTGTATGTCAGTGTGTGTGAGAGTGTGTCTGTATGTCAGTGTATGTGAGAGTGTGTCTGTATGTCAGTGTGTGTGAGAGTGTGTCTGTATGTCAGTGTATGTGAGAGTGTGTCTGTATGTCAGTGTGTGTGTATGTGAGAGTGTGTCTGTATGTCAGTGTATGTGAGAGTGTGTCTGTATGTCAGTGTGTGTGTTTATGTGAGAGTGTGTCTGTATGTCAGTGTATGTGAGAGTGTGTCTGTATGTCAGTGTGTCTGTATGTCAGAGTGTCTGTATGTCAGTGTGTGTGTATGTGAGAGTGTGTCTGTATGTCAGTGTATGTGAGAGTGTGTCTGTATGTCAGTGTGTGTGTATGTGAGAGTGTGTCTGTATGTCAGTGTGTCTGTATGTCAGTGTGTCTGTATGTCAGTGTGTGTGTATGTGAGAGTGTGTCTGTATGTCAGTGTATGTGAGAGTGTGTCTGTATGTCAGTGTGTGTGTATGTGAGAGTGTGTCTGTATGTCAGTGTCTGTATGTCAGTGTGTCTGTATGTCAGTGTGTGTGAGAGAGTGTCTGTATGTCAGTGTGTCTGTATGTCAGTGTGTCTGTATGTCAGTGTGTGTGAGAGAGTGTCTGTATGTCAGTGTGTCTGTATGTCAGTGTGTCTGTATGTCAGTGTGTGTGAGAGAGTGTCTGTATGTCAGTGTGTCTGTATGTCAGTGTGTCTGTATGTCAGTGTGTCTGTATGTCAGTGTGTCTGTATGTCAGTGTGTCTGTATGTCAGTGTGTCTGTATGTCAGTGTGTCTGTATGTCAGTGTGTCTGTATGTCAGTGTGTCTGTATGTCAGTGTGTCTGTATGTCAGTGTGTCTGTATGTCAGTGTGTGTGAGAGAGTATATACATGAGTGTGCTGATTCATTGATTTATTATGTTTCTCTCCAGGGTTTGGTTTGTGTGGCATCCCAGATCAACTGTTTATTAAAGACTGGTGTGATGAGCCTCACAACCGTCAGCAACAATACATGAATTGTCCCTTTAAACAGACAACATGCTGAAGAAGGAGCAACAGCGCCTCTTCAACCTCAGGAGGATAAAGACATTTGTCTTGGCCCCTAAGACCCTCACAAACCTCTACAGATGCACCATTGAGAGCATTCTGTCGGGCTGTATCACAGCCTGGCACGGCAATTGCACCGTCCACAACCGCAGGTCTCTCCATTGTGTGGTGCAGTCAGCCCAACGCATCACCGGGGGCACACTGCCTGCCCTCCAGGATATCTACAGCACCCGGTGTCACAGGAATGTCAAGAAGCTCATCAAGGACCTCAGCCACCCGAGACATGGCCTGTTCACCCTGCTACATCTGAAGGTGTAGACAGTACAAGTGCATAAAATCTGGGACCAAGAGACTATGAAACAGCTTCTATCTCCAGGCCATTAGACTGTTAAACTGTGACCACTAGCTGGCCTCCACCCAGTACCCTGCCATGAACTTAGTCACTGTTACAAGGCAGCTACCACCTGGTACTCTACCCTGCACCTTAGAGACTGATGCCCCTATGTACTCAGAGTCATTGAACACTGGTCACTTTAATCATGTTTACATACTGTTTTACCTACTTTGTATGTATATACTGTGTTCTAGTCATGGCTCATCCTATATAACCGTGTTTTAAATTTTTCTGGATTGTGTGTGTATTTGTCCTATTTTTATTGCTGGGTGTTACTGCACTGTTGTCGCTATAAACACAAGCATTTTGATGCACCTGCAATAACATCTGAAAATCTGTGGACTTGACCAATAAACTTTGATTTGGTTTTACTTGAGTTGAAGTTCCGTGCTAGGCCGGAATCACCAGGTGGGACATTTGGGCTGTATTTGGAGGTGACACAATCTGGGCAGTGTTGCACAGCTTAAACAAACACAGCCAGGGATCGCTCAGTCAGTTCCAGGAGAGTGGGATGAATAAAATACAGAAACAAGTGTGAATGAAAGGGAGGGAACGGGGACCGTGAAAGAGCAAAGGACAATGAAGGAAAGGACGGATAGACAGAAAAATGACATTGAGACAGAAAGATGCCGTTGAGACAGAAAGGTGCCATTGAGACAGAAAGATGCCATTGAGACAGAAAAATTACATTGAGACAGAAAAATTACATTGAGACAGAAAGATGCCGTTGAGACAGAAAGATGACATGGAGACAGAAAGATGCCGTTGAGACAGAAAAATGACATTGAGACAGGAAGATGCCGTTGAGACAGAAAGGTGCCATTGAGACAGAAAGATGCCATTGAGACAGAAAAATTACATTGAGACAGAAAGATGCCGTTGAGACAGAAAGATGCCATTGAGACAGAAAGATGCCGTTGAGACAGAAAGGTGCCATTGAGACAGAAAGATGCCATTGACACAGAAAGATGACATGGAGACAGAAAGATGCAATTGAGACTCACTTTTCAACACTGCTAGCTGACAAACAGAAGAAATCATTCTAACCGTGGAAAATGTTTGAATATGTTGTTTGTTGTTGCGTCACTATTTATCCCACACAGACGGCAGACATGGTTTCATTGATTTAATTGAATCCAAAGGTAAAACATATTTATCTTACAAATAAGCACATTGAAAGTAGGAAATGCACTCCACAATTTAACATGATTATTATTATTAAAATGTGATATGCACGTTGTCCAGTTTTGATTTAAAAGCACCCAAGTTTTCTTTTATACTATACATCTATTTTCTGATTTGACAGATCTAAAAACCACGATATGTGAAAAACATAAACAAATGCCCAATCTTCCCTCCCTCTTTCTCCCTTCCACATGCATTCAGTTCCCTCCAAATCCCATCCCTGCATCGCTGACATGAAAACAGGCAGATTATGTCAAACTCTATTCAAGATTATAAACTGGATGGTTCGAGCCCTGAATGCTGATTGGCTGAAAGCCGAGGTATATCAGACCGTATACCACGGGTATGACAAAACATTTATTTTTACTGCTCTAATTACATTGGTAACCAGTTTATAATGGCAATAAGGCACCTCAGTGTGTGTAGTATATTGTCAATATCCAGGCACTTCACATTGTGTCGTGCAAACGAACAGCCCTTAGCCATGGTATATTGCCCCTATACCACACCCCCTCGGGCCTTATTGCTTAAGAATAACAACGATGATGGTTATTCATGTAGTGATAGAATAGTATGATTAACAAGAAAGTAAATGCAATTAGATTTTGTTTTCAGAATGTTTCACTCTTGAACCTGTTGATGTAGATTGTGGAGTTGCTCCTTCTTTGTTCTGTCTTTTTCTTTCTCTCTTTCTATCTGAGTGGGTTCCTTCCTACACTCACTTTCCACCCCATCCCCCCTCCCTCTTTTCATCAGTGTTAAGTCCCTGATTTGTATTCTGAGTATTAAGACACAAGCAGCCTCTTATAAAACAACATTTGCATGATGCATTCAGTGATTAGGGTGGGCGTCATTTTTAATTGTCTTGTTTTGCCCCTGACTGGGGCTCTCACGCTGCTTCTCTGTGGACCTTTCTCATCCAATCACAAGTAGCACCCATTCACTCCAATTTCCCCCTCCATCCCTCCAACGTCTGTTTTTATGTGTTTGACTAGGTAAGGAGTCATGATGCTTTGAATGGTGCTTTGCGTAAATGAAGGGTGAGAGCCAGCGTCAGAACGGTGTGAGGCTATTAGTGGTTATCAGATATAGACATGTGTTCTCAGATCTTCTCTGTCCCAGTTGAGTAAATTAGATTACATTGACTTGTGTATAGGGGTCACTTCTTTATGATTTACTTCATTTCTAAAACCTATACAGTCAGTGGCCATTCTATTAGGTACACCACCCCGTTCACGAAAATGGTTCGCTCCTACAGATCGTGAGCCAACTTGTTTGCTATATAAAGCAGACAGAAAGGCAACTAAGCATTCAGTTACTGTTCGATTGAATGTTAGAATGGGCTAAATGAGTGACCTAAACAACTTTGAGCGTGGTATGATCCCTGGCGCCCGTTTCAGTATCTCGGAAACAGACTGCCTCCTGGGTTTTTCATTGCACAACAGTGTCTAGGGTTTACAGAGAATGATGTGACAAACAAAAAACATCCAGTCCACCTGTGGGCAAAAATAGCTAGTTGATGAGTGATCGAAGGAGAATGGCAAGAATCGTGCAAGCTAACAGGGGGGCCACAAACAGACAGGCAACGGCACAGTAGAACAGTGGTGTGCAGAACGGCATCTTGGAACGCTCAACTCGTCGGTCCTTGTCACAGATGGGCTATTGCAGCAGATGACCACACCAGGTTCCACTCCTATTAGCTAAAAACTAGAAGAAGTGGCTCAAGGGGGCACACAATCACCAACACTGGACAATTGAGGAGTGGAAAAACACTGCCACGTTTCTTATTGCATCATGCTGATGGCAGAGACAGGATTTGGTGTAAGCAGCATGAGTGTATCTGCTTGGTGCCAACGGTACAATGCAAATAGTCTGAGTAGCCATTTGATTATATGTTCAGGAGTCTTATGGCTTTAGGGTAGAAGCTGTTTAGAAGCCTATTGGATCTAGACTTGGCGCTCCGGTACCGCTTGCCATGTGGTAGCAGAGAGAACAGTCTATGACTAGGGCTGCTGGAGTCTTTGACAATTTTTAGGGCCTTCCTCTGACACCGCCGTTCATAGAGGTCCTAGATGGCAGGAAGCTTGGCCCTAGTGATGTGCTGGGCCGATCGCACAATCCTCTTTAGTGCCTTGCGGTTGGAGGCCAAGCAGTTTACATACCAGGAAGTGATACAACTATTCAGGATGCTCTCGAAGGAACCTTTTGAGGATCTGAGGACCCATGCCAAATCTTTTCAGTCTCCTGATAGGGAATATGTTTTGTCACGACTGTCTTGGTGTGCTTGGACCATGTTAGTTTGTTGGTGATGTGGACACCAAGGAGCTTGATGTTCTCAACATGCTCCACTACAGCCCAGTCAATGAGAATGGGGGCGTGCTCGGTCCTCTTTTTCCTGTAGTTCTTGATCTTGATCACGTAGAGGGAGAGGTTGTTTTCCTGGCACCATTTGACCAATTCTCTGACCTCATCCCTATAGGCTGTCTCGTCATTGATCAGGCCTGTTGATCAGGCCTTTCATCGGAAAACTTAATGATGATGTTGGAGTCATACCTGGCCGTGCAGTCATGAGTGAACAGGGAATACAGGAGGGGACTGAGCACTCACCCCTGAGGGCCCCTGTGTTGAGGATCAGCATGGTGGATGTGTTGTTATCTACCTTTACCACCTGGGGCGGCCCGTCAGGAAGTCCAGGATTCAGTTGCAGAGGGAGGTGTTTAGTCCCAGGGTCCTATGGTGTTGAACGCTGAGCTGTAGTCAATGAATAGCATTCTCACATAGCATTCTCACATTTCTCCAGGTGGGAAAGGGCAGTGTGGAGTGCAATAGAGATTGCATCATCTGTGGATATGTTAGGGAAGTATGTAAATTAGAGTGGATCTAGGGTTTCTGGGATAATGTTGTTGATGTGAGCCATGACCAGCCTTTCAAAGCACTTCATGGCTACAGACGTGAGTGCTACTGGTCAGTAGTCATTGAGGCAGGTCACCTTAGTGTTATTGGGCACAGGGACTATGGGGGTCTGCTTAAAACATGTTGGTATTACAGACTCGGGCAGGGAGAGGTTGAAAATGTCAGTGAAGACACTTGCTAGTTGGTCAGCGCATGCTGGCAGTACACGTCCTCGTAATCTATCTGACCCTGCGTTCTTGTGAATGTTGACCTGTTTAAAGGTCTTTTTCACATCGGCTGCAGAGAGCGTGATCACACAGTCTTCTGGAACAGCTGGTGCTCTCATGCATGTTTCAGTGTTATTTGCCTCGGAGCGAGCCTAGAAGTAGTTTAGCTCGTCTGGTATGCTAGTGTCACAGAGCAGCTCTCGGATGTGCATCCCTTTGTAGTCTGTAATGGTTTGCAAGCCCTGCCACATCCGTCAAGCGTCAGAGCTGGTGTAGTACGATTTGATCTTAGTCCTGTTTTGAAGCTTTGCCTGTTTGGCTGTTCGATTGTTTTATAAGCTTCTGGGTTAGAGTCCCGTTCCATGAAAGCGGCAGCTCTAGCCTTTAGCTCAATGTAGATGTTGCCTGTAATCCATGGCTTCTGGTTGGCGTATGTACGTATGGTCACTGTGGGGATGACGTCATCGATGTATTTATTGCATGTATTGATGTGGTGTACTCCTCAATGCCATCGGAGGAACATATTCCAGTCTGTGCTAGCAAAACAGTCCTGTAGCTTAGCATCTGCTTCATCTGACCACTTTTTTATTGATTAAGTCACAGGTGCGTACTGCTTTCATTTTTGCTTGTAAGCAGGAATCAGGAGGATAGTATTATGGACAGATTTGCCAAATGGAGGGCATGGGAGAACTTTGTATGTGTGTCTGTGTGTGGCGTAAAGGTGGTCTAGAGTTTTTTTCCCCTCTGGTTGCACATTTAACATGCTGATAGAAATCTGGTAAAACCGATTTAAGTATCCCTAGATTAAAGTCCCTGGCCACCAGGCGGAATACAGCTCATTGAGTGCGGTCTTAGTGCCAGCATTAGTCTGTGGTGGTATGTAGACAGCTACAAAATATACAGATGAAAACTCTCTAGGTAGATAGTGGGGTCTACAGTTTATCATGAGATACTCTACCTCAGGTGATCAAAACCTCGAGACTTCCTTAGATATCGTGCACCAGCTGTTATTTACAAAAATGCATAGTCTGCGACCCATTGTCTTACCAGACGCCGCTGTTCTATCCTGCCGATACAGCAAATAACCAGCCAGCTGTATGTTGATAATGTCATCGTTCAGCCACAACTCTGTGAAGCATAAGATATTACAGTTTTGAATGTCCCGTTGGTAGTTTAATCTACTGCGTAGGTCATCAATTTTATTTTCCAAAGATTGCTCGTTTGCTAGCATAATGGAAGGAAGTGGGGGTTTATTCGGTCGCCTACGAATTCTCAGAAGGCAGCCCGCCCTCCGGCCTCTTTTTTTCCTCCTTCTCTTCACGCAAATGATGGGGATCTGGGCCTGTTCCCGGGAAAGCAGTATGTCATTCATGTCAGGCTCGTCGGACTTGTTAAAAGGGAAAAAATGACTCTGCCAGTTCGTGGTGAGTAATCGCATTTCTGATGTCCAGAAGTTTTTTTTCGGTCATAAGAGACGGTAGCAGCAACATTACTTATAAAATCAGTTACAAAATAAGTTACAAACAACACATTGGTGATGAATACGTAAAACGTCAACCTTCTTCTCTGGCGCCATCTTGTACTTACGAACCAGTACGAGATGAAATGGCCACTGAGTGTATATGATATGTTATGCTTTGATTATTGTCATTCTCAATCACACACACACACACACACACACACACACACACACACACACACACACACACACACACACACACACACACACACACACACACACACACACACACACACACACACACACACACACACACACACACACACACACACACACACACACACACACACACACACACCAATGAAGCCATTAATGCCACTATCTTCTGGCAGTAGTGTGAGTTTGTGCCCACCTGCATAAGTGTGTGAAGCCTGCGGTGCTCTCAGCTCCTGCCATCCTAATTCAATAGAGTGCAAGCTGTTGACAGCGTTGGTGAATGGCCACACTCTCCATGTGAACCTTTACTAAATGCATTATGGGTGACAAGGCAGGGGACATTGCAAAGGCCCCTGCCTTGAGGACCAACATCCTTTGAACTAAATTAACTAAATTAAACATGGCCTTTGAGGTACATCCATTTCAGTAGGAGGAGATAGTGGCAGAAAATATCCCATTTGACATGAGTATCGCCACAAAGCCTTCAGTTACAAATGTATCTTATTCTATATCATTCTTAGACATCATGCAATGTTGTGGGAAGTCAATCAAACGGAATTATTAGCACAGATACATCACTGAGAGAAGACAAGGAATAGATTGACCGCATCAAAGAATCCTAGGCATTCTAAACCACCAGGCTGTGATCCAGTTGATCTTCTGATGGTAAAGAAGTGCCGCTTGGTTCAACCTCCCCACGTAAATAGATATTGTATATGGCTCTGGTGATGATTAGTAAACGCTCTTCTGTGTCTCCGCTGTCCAAGCCTTCATTAGATATGTGTACCCAGAGGCTTCACAATCAATAGTCCCTGGCTGCTCTGGGAGGACAACAACAGCACCTCAACACTTGGCCTTTTGGACATTCATCTTCTGGACAGCTTTTTTCCATAGCAATACAGACAGGCATTTTTTATTTGTCTTATTTTTGCTTAATTGACCACGATATCAGTGATTGATTAATTACAATTGTATAACATTTTATGATTATTGTAGAAAAATGTTTTGAATTTACAGTAATCCGTAGACCTGATCAACTACAGGTTATGTAGTGATAGATGGCACCAGAGACAGGTAGGTTCAAGTATTTGTATTTGTATTTAGTAAGGATCCCCAAGGCAGCAGCTACTCTTCCTGGGGACCAGCAACATTAAGGCAGTTGTATACAATTTAAAATATTACGTGACATTATATTTCACAACAATTTTCACAGCACATGAAGTGTTTGCCCTCAGGCCGCTACTCTACTACCAAATATCTACAATACAAAATCTGTGTGTACTTGTGTGTAGAGTGCATGTCTTATTATGTGTATGCGTAAGTGTGTGTCTGTGCCAGTGTGTGTGTCTCTTCACAGTCCCCGCTGTTCCATAAGGTGTATTTTTCATCAGTTTTTTAAAATCTGATTCCACTGCTTGCATCAGTTACCTGATGTGGAATAGAGTTCCATGTAGTCATGGCTCTATGTAGCACTGTGCGCCTCCCATAGTCTGTTCTGGACTTTGGGATTGTGAAGAGACCTCTGGTGGAATGTCTTGTGGGGTATATTGTGGTTCATCATCACATGAAGTAGGTCTATGCACTAGTTAGTTGATGGTTGTACTATGATAAAGCCTGATTGAAACGTTCGTCGTCCTCGTCTGAGGAGGTGTAGGAGAGATCGGACCAATATGCAGCGTGGTACGTGTCCATGTTAATTTATTCCCCAGAACACTAAACAAAATAACAACGGAGAATGAAACTAAACCGTTCTGAAAGGTGACATACACTAAACAGAAAACATTCACCCACAAAACACAGGTGGGAAAAGGCAACCTAAGTATGATTCTCAATCAGAGACAACGAACGACACCTGCCTCTGATTAAGAACCATACCAGGCCAAACACATAAACACAACCTAGAATGTGCTTGGCCTGGTATGTGTTTGGCCTGGTATGGTTCTTAATCAGAGGCAGGTGTCGTTCGTTGTCTCTGATTAAGAACCATACCAGGCCAAACACATAAACACAACCTAGAAAAACTAACATAGACTGCCCACCCCACCTCACGCCCTGACCATACTAACACATAGACAAAATAAAGGAACTAAGGTCAGAACTGATTAAAAATCTTTTTTGTTGTTGTATGTATCTCTGTGCTATATTTGGTTGCCCACTGTAGCATATGAGACATCCAACAAGGCCAACAACAGTTGTTGTGTTGTAACATTATTACGTTTTTCACAGTCATGTTAATTACCAACACCAAAACAGTTGGCCAAACATCCCATAAATGATTGTAGCAGGGTTCAGAGGACAGCCTGGCTCCAGACTGGCTCTTCAGAAGGAGAGCAATATGGTGGTATTGTTCTCATGTCATATCCAATTTACATGATCATTTAGAGAGGAACCAGAAGGGAACAAAATAACAAACGAATGTGTCCTTTCTTCTTTTTTACTCCCTTATTAAGTGGATAAAATGGAGAGGGTCTCCACCCAGACAAAGCTCTGTTTTACTGTGTGTTTGCCAAATAACCAATCAGTGGTGTAGTGGGTGGAGGCCCTCTTTTTCCCCTTGGTGGAAAAAATCTATTGAACGATTAGGAAGTGTAAGGTTCATTGAAACTGGGACCAGGCTACCAATCTCTGATCTCAAAGAACAATTGAGAGTGAATACTCCATATACAGCTCATTTTGAATCACAAACAGAAATATGCATCTCTCTAAAACACATTTATAGATGAGCTGGAGAGTCCTTCCCCTTTAAATCTCATCCCTCCAGACCTGAGTTATAGTTTGTTTACAACAGGATCCATCCCGCTCGTCTGCACAGCGTTTTTTTCACGGTGCAGAGAGAGGAGCAGGGAAAGCCGTAACTTCTGAGTCCTATAAATGGACAAGGTAAGGGGGTATAAATACAGGAGTCGGTAACTCAACACAGACAGGGCAATTCCATCTATCCTTCTGCAGTACGATTTATATCAGCAGAGCATTCTGGAGGCGAGCATAGAAGTGGCACATGGCCAGAAACACTGAGCTGCTGCCCTCGGCTGCTGAGCCCCTTGGATAGTACAGAAACACTGAGCTGCTGCCCTCGGCTGCTGAGCACCTTGGATAGTACAGAAACACTGAGCTGCTGCCCTCGGCTGCTGAGCCCCTTGGATAGTACAGAAACACTGAGCTTCTGCCCTCGGCTGCTGAGCACCTTGGATAGTACAGAAACACTGAGCTGCTGCCCTCGGCTGCTGAGCACCTTGGATAGTACAGAAACACTGAGCTGCTGCCCTCGGCTGCTGAGCCCCTTGGATAGTACAGAAACACTGAGCTGCTGCCCTCGGCTGCTGAGCACCTTGGATAGTACAGAAACACTGAGCTGCTGCCCTCGGCTGCTGAGCACCTTGGATAGTACAGAAACACTGAGCTGCTGCCCTTGGCTGCTGAGCACCTTGGATAGTACAGAAACTGGTTACCAGACAGATGAATGCATGCAAAATACAACAAGGCAGAATCCAACCAGACAACCAAATGCCTAGATTGTTAAATTAATAGGGAAAATGTATTTGAAATCATTGCTACATGAGAATTAAATGGAGGGGGGGGCGTTCCAATAAAGACTGCAGTATAATTTGTAGTTTCCATAAAGTTTAACATAAAGTTGTATATGACTGAATTGGCACATTTCACTGTTTTTGCCTGGTATAGATACAGTACATACCATTCCACCTATTCCCCTCCAGTCATTACCACATCCCTTTCTCTACAGTTAAGGTGACACCAATCTACTGTGATGTGCAGGGTTAAAAAACAATCAGTTCTTCAATGGGGTCTATGTGCAAAGAAGTGAAGAGGCGTGGCGTGGCGTACGCACATGGGACCCCGCGTCACCTTCACCTTCACTGACAGCTGAAATTCAGGGACCACAAACAGCTCCACATCCCTCCAGTGGGACCTCCACATGAGCCTGAACAACCGTTTTGACATCTTTTAAATCAATCCTGCAATCGTAGAGATCAGGCTACGAATCAGAAAACATTTTTCATTTCAACCACACCTGAAACAAAAATACAAATCATCATAGGCGATCTATGTCATCATTCATCTGCAATTTCGAGATGATCTATGATTTTTACCTCATCATTTAGTTCAGCAGATATCTTTCTGAAGGACAATTTCTACCAAGAGAACCTGCAAAGATGACATACACCAAAGCATTACATTCCAGCAGTAATTGCTGGTAAGATTTAGGCAAATTGGAGATTGATTCATGGTTTAGACTCAGAAGTAAGAAATGAAAACTGCCTAGTTGCTAAACATGTCCCACACACTATTGCAAATAGCAATCACCTAAAAGAGGCAATGTGTTGTTCAACCAACAACAAAGCGGGGCACCCCACCACTGTTTTGATAAACAGCTGAGGGATGGGGCTGGAGAAATGTAACCAATCTCAAACTCATAGACAGAGATTCAAAATGGCCGTTTTAACCGTATTTTGAGGCGGTACAGTGTTTGTTGTTTGCTTTTACATTGTTTACAAACAATGGAGTAAAACAAGCTTATTGCCCCTTTAATTAGGCCTATCATAACAGACAGCCTTCATCATACCCTCCTGAGTGGCGCAGCGTCTAAGGCACTGTATCTCAGTACTAGAGGGGTCACTACAGACTCTGTTTCGATTCCAGGCTGCATCACAACTGGCTGTGATTGGGAGTGATTGGGAGTCCCATAGGGTGGCACACAATCGGGCCTGCGTCATCTGGGTTAGGGTTTGGCTGGGGTAGGCCGTCATTGTAATTTGTTCTTAATAAATCCTCTACAGGATCGGTGGGTCCCCTACGGGACGGTTGAGCTAACGAAGGTTAATGTGATTAGCATGAGGTAGTAAGCAACAAGAACATTTCCCAGGACATAGACATACTGGTAGAACGCTTAAATTATTGTTAATCTAACTGCACTGTCCAATTTACAATAGCATTACAGTGAGAGAATACCATGCTATTGTTTGTGGAGACTGCACAGTTATGAACTTGAAAATGTATTAATAAACCAATTAGGCACATTTGGGCAGTCTGATAAAACATTTTGAACAGAAATGCAATGGTTAATTGGATCAGTCTAAAACTTTGCACACACACTGCTGCCATCTAGTGGCCAAAATCTAAATTGCGCCTGGGCTGGAATAATATATTATGGCCTTTCTCTTGCATGTTTTTTCTTTGTATTATCTTTTACCATATCTAATGTGTTATATTCTCCTACATTAATTTAACATTTTCACAAACTTCAAAGTGTTTCCTTCAAATAGTATCAAGAATATGCATATCCTTGCTTCAGGTCCTGAGCTCCAGGTAGTTAGATTTGGATATGTCATTTTAGGCGAAAATTGAAAGAAAGGGTTGGATCCTTAAATTTACTGACTTGCCTAGTGAAATAAAGGTTCAATAAAAAATATGTTAATTGCAAATAGCCTAATCAGATCGAGGCAAATAGAAGCTTGCAATAAAAATGTAAAAGAAATGTTCTCTTGACTCTTCCACAGCAGCTTGAATTGAGTCTGATGACAGGAATTTAGGATGCAATTGAAAGGCTAACATTCAATTCATAGGCATTAACATAACATTTCACATTTACAAAACAACCTGCTTGTTAATCACTTCCATACGTATTTATTTTATTGAACCTTTATTTAACTTTCAGAAAAAAATATTATTTACAATGACGGCCAACACCGGCCAAACCCGGACGACGATGGGCCAATTGTGCGCCACCCTATGGGACTCCCAATCACGAACGTTTCCACTTAATTTCAATTAAATAAAAATTAAGCTACTAAAATTTAAGCTACTAATAGACGTTGAATTGACGTCTGTGCCCAGTGGGAAATGTATTTCACCCTCTTGATTTCAGTAAGGAGTTTGGTAAATATTTTCCGGACGGGGGCGCGTATTTATGTGCTTGACTGATGCAAGAGCCCGGAGCAGTGAAAGGGACACTGTCCCTTTCCGAATCCCTCTGTCGCACTTGATCCCAGTCGAAATAATCTAACGATAGGGACGGGTCAACTTGGTCAAATAGAGGAATCAATCAAAAAGAATCGCTGTTAGTAGTGCTTACTCATAGCTTGAAGTATGGTAAAGTGAACATTGGGATATTCTTGGATTTTTTTCTTTACATCGACCGTTGAGGGGGTAGGCTACTCGTGGAGTTAAAAGGCGGACCACTTGTGTTTTCCCTGGTTCTGTCAGATGAACAAGTCGTAAGAAGTCGATACCACTCGCGCATTTTTCCAGCTGACATCTTTGTGTTAGGTGAGTGTGTTTATAGAATAAAATGATTCATTCAATTGTCTGCCTATTATAAACATGTATTTGATTTCATTTGAGATGTCCTCTCAATGCTTTTTGGGATGCAACTCGCACACTGAAACTGGCAAAAAGTTTTGACAAATCGCTATTCAACATAATTACCATCGTGTTGCTACATTTGTCGGTGTTCAATTCTATTCTATTATATTATGTTTCAATATTAGCTGTTTTTTTTATTTTTGCGGAAACCCTCAAGTGAACTAGTTATTTTATTATTTTTTAATGATCTGCTATCTTAAGCGATTTATTACGTGCAGTGCACATTTCTGCGATGTTAATATTTGGTAGTTTTTGGCGTGGCAGATGTCTTCTGATTGAGGTGGTTAAGGTGTTTCGTTTTCCAAAGGAGTTCAGAAGTTGTAAGAAGTTCACACCTCTGGAATTCCCTTTTCAAACACTATTTAGTGCATCATTATATCGGTATACTATGCATGCTTGAATAGTTAAAGATTCTCAGGACAGACGTCAATGCTTCATAGCTCCATTCGTTCGCTATTGATTTTGCAGGGCTGCTACTCCTGTTGACAGTGTGTGAATGAATGATAGCCTAGCCCTAGTGTAAACCTGCAATGACTCAAAACTCCAATCTGAAGTATGGCACTAAGCTAGAACTGCATTCCCATTCGAAATGCATGGAGTGACCTATTGCATGCAATACATACTGAAATCCATGTCATAATTGTATCTTTGAACCCTAATTTGCCTATGTATTGGTCACTCAAAGGATTTTTTAAATGAGAAATTGGATGACAGTACAATAGGCCACTAAATCCATTTCAGTCAAAAATTATTAGGATTTTACATTAAACAGGCTACAGGCTATTCAATGGTTGTTATGAATGAATACAATATTCCCTGGCCTTTATTTATACACCTTTTGGGTGCAAAAACCCACTGTTGTGGGCGCATCTACAACCGGAAAGTGATCAATGGTCTATTGTCTGATCTAGGGGTGACCACATTTAGTTGACTGGTCAATTGTTTGGTTGATAGGCTATTGGTCATCAATATTGTTTTTAGTCAAGCAGCGGAAAGCACAGTTGAAGCTGTAAGTTTACATACACCTTAGCCAAATACATTTAAACTCAGTTTTTCACAATTCTTGACATTTAATCAGAGTAAACATTCCCTTTCTTAGGTCAGTTAGGATCACCACTTTATTTGAAGAATGTGAAATGTCAGAATAACAGTAGAGAATAATTTATTTCAGCTTTTATTTCTTTCATCACATTCCCAGTGGGTCAGAAGTTTACATACACCAATTAATATTTGGTAGCCTTCCACAAGCTTCCCACAATAAGTTGGGTGAATTTTGGCCCATTCCTCTTGACAGAGCTGGTGAAACTGAGTCAGGTTTGTTGGCCTCCTTGCTCGCACACGCTTTTTCAGTTCTGCCCACAAATTGTATATAGGATTGAGGTCAGGGTTTGTGATGGCCACTCCAGTAACTTGACTTTGTTGTCCTTAAGCCATTTTGCCACAACTTTGGAAGTATGCTTGGGGTCATTGTCCATTTGGAAGACCCATTTGCGACCAAGCTTTAACTGATGTCTTGAGATGTTGCTTCAATATATCCACATAATTTTCCTACCTCATGAGACCATCTATTTTGTGACGTGCACCATTCCCTCCTGCAGCAATGCACCCCCACAACATGATGCTGCCACCCCATTGCTTCACGGTTGGGATGGTGTTCTTGCAAGCCTCTCCCTTTTTCTTCCAAACATATCAATGGTCATTATGGTCAACCAGTTCTATTTTTGTTTCATCAGAATCTTTGTCCACACGTGCAGTTGCAAACCGCAGTCTGGCTTTTTTTATGGCGGTTTTGGAGCAGTAGCTTCTTCCTTGCTGAGCGGCCTTTCAGGTTATGTCTATAACAGTTTCAACTGTTCTGCCTGCGGCTATGGAATCCTGACCTGTTCACCGGAGGTGCTACCTGTCCCAGACCTGCTGTTTTCAACTCTCTAGAGACAGCAGGAGTGGTAGAGATACTCTTAATGATCGGCTATGAAAAGCCAACTGACATTTACTCCTGAGGTGCTGACTTGCTGCACCCTCGACAACTACTGTGATTATTATTATTTGACCATGCTGGTCATTTATGAACATTTGAACATCTTGGCCATGTTCTGTTATAATCTCCACCCGTCACAGCCAGAAGAGGACTGGCCACCCCCCATAGCCTGGTTCCTCTCTAGGTTTCTTCCTAGGTTTTGGCCTTTCTAGGGAGTTTTCCCTAGCCACCGTGCATCTACACCTGCATTGCTTGCTGTTTGGGGTTTTAGGCTTGATTTCTGTACAGCACTTTGAAATCCAGCATCTTCACAAGGTCCTTTGCTGTTGTTCTGGGATTGAGTTGCACTTTTCGCACCAAAGTACGTTCATCTCTAGGAGACAGAACACGTCTCCTTCCTGAGCGGTATGACTGCTGTGTGGTCCCATGGTGTTTATGCTTGCGTACTATTGTTTGTACAGATGAACGTGGTACCTTCAGGCGTTTGGAAATTGCTCCCAAGGATGAACCAGACTTGTGGAGGTCTAAAATCTTTGTCTGATTTCTTTAGATTTTCCCATGATGTCAAGCAAAGAGGCACTGTTTGAAAGTAGGCCTTGAAATACATCCACATGTACACCTCCATCTGTCTCAAATGATGTAAATTAGCCTATCAGAAGCTTCTAAAGCCATGTCTTCATTTTCTGGAATTTTCCAAGCTATTTAAAGGCACAGTCAACTTAGTGTACATGAACTTCTGACCCACTAGAATTGTGATGCAGTGAATTATAAGTGAAATAATCTGTCTGGAAACAGTTGTTGGAAAAATTACTTGCGTCATGCACAAAGTAGATGTCCTAACCGACTTGCCAAAACTATAGTTTGTTAACCTGTCAGGTTAATCAGTTGGGAGGCTGCAGGGATGGCACACCATTTACCGTTAATTCCCATAATTGCTAATCTACAATGTTTGTGTGGTTATGCTCATTTCTGTTAATGCATTCCAAATGTTATTATTACAGTTTCACCGTTGTCATTGTAGGAGAGGACAAGTGGTTTTCAGAGCACACAGCCTAGGTTACACTTGCGAGAAACAAGTTTTGCTTTATTTTATTCCATTTAAGAGTTCTCAATTGAGTCATCGTCTTTTGTTTGGAGCGCTCCAGTCAATGTTGAGTAAGGACACACACTTGAGTACGCATATTGAAGTTGGACTGGTCTACCTGACCTGCGTGCAAATGTAGGCCTCTGAATGTCCCCATTGGAGATCTGATACTATTTCTGATTGTCTTCATTCACCATCACTGTGGCGCTTCTCAAAGTCTTTTTTTCTTTGCCTTTAAACACCCAGGCTAATACAATAGTTGATACAACGTTTCAAGTCCCTTGCAGACAGGCCATGAGTAGCCAATGTGATTTAAATAAATAAAAACAATTTTTTAAAGCATCAGACAAGCTCAACATATAGTTGATTTTATTCAAACAGGTTGTGTCTATATATGGAAAAATACACGTTATAATTGTCAACCAATCGATTGGTTGACTCCGATTATTTTTAGTCGGTGACATCCCTAGTCTGATCTATTCCTAATGGTTGGGAATGGAATGGTGATGTAACATCATCTCAATCCTCCTGATTCCTGTCTTGTTGCCCTATTATGGGCTGGGCGATATGGACAAAATATCATGTCACAGTATTTTTCAATGTTTTTGACAGTAGGTTGCTATAGAGGTATTTGACGGTATTTCATGTATCTGAATGATAAAAGTCTAAATATGCTTTATGAGTAGTACATGACCCTAGGATGGCAGTAAATTCATTATTATTTTCTCTATTCTGATTGTTTTATACTCAACCAAATTGGGACAAAACTGACAGTGTATTTCAACATAACACTTTGGGGAGCCATAAAACAAATGGAGACCCATTCATTTTCAATGGAGGGAAGTGAAGTAGGCAGTTGGGCAATAGCATGGGCGAGGGTCATGGCTAGAAGGGATCCAGCTTTTGTCAAAATAACATTAAAAGTGTTGTTTTTTGCATTTTAGCAAACCCTAACCCTTTTCCTAACATTAACCTAATTATCCTAACCTGCTACATTAATTATCCAAACCTGCTGTGTAAGGTCTCCTAACCTGCTACAAAAAGTCAAATCTTGACAAATTTGACAAAAGCTGGATGACTTCTAGCCATGACTATGGGCGAGGGAGCATGAAGAGGGCGGGACCAAAGGTGGGGAAAGCTGAACTTTGTGCAAATACTCCCACGATATCACAATGCTATTGATCAATCAAAGCTCACTTTAGCGTCAAGCCCCTACTGGATTGGCAGTTGATACCTAGCGCTACTTAGCCTGCTTGCAAGTTTGCTAGCACCCACATAGAGTGGCTATCTAAATGAATGTGTTATGTGAAGATTTTGTGAAGTAGTCCAATTTATTTATATTTTATTTAGCGCTGTTTCAAAATGTTATATTATTCCCCATGCTGATTCAAGGTACGAAAAATTGACATGACTAAAAAAAGTGCGACCACTGGCTGAGAGATACTGTGCATCAGATGTTTTAAATGGGTTGTTTGGAGAGCCGAGAATCGGGCTACTTCCGTTATCTCTGTTATTCTATGGAGTGTAGGTCTAGTACATGGTGATACACTATTCTAAATTAGGTACAGGGTGAGCAGAGATGAGTTGAAGAGAATGTCGTTTTACAGACATCATACTTTGTTTCCCCCTGTATATTATACTTCATCAACATGTCTGTGCTTAGTGCAGCGGGCAGTGATAGGGACCCTTTATAAATAAGTATAGTGAACAGCATTGGACTTTAGAAGCTGCCTCTGTAATGCAGGCTGATTGGCATACGGTATGTGATGTACCTTATGTTGCTGAAAACAAGAGTATTATAGACGAGGACAGAAGTGGGCCGTTAAATCTACCTTCAACAAGTCAAGCTCTATATAACCCTTTAATACACACACGCGCAGACACACACGCTCAAATCTCAGGCTGCAGTGATGGGCCAATCACTCCCAGTGTGGTGTGGGAACAGCAGTAAGAATTGAGAGGAGAGGAGAGTGGTCCTCAGGATACAGAGTGGGTTGAAAAGGGCTTTTCATTTATTATAATCTAGTGGTATCCAACATGCGAGGGGATCCAATCCGGAACGTGTGGTTTGGGTGACTAATAAAAAATAGATATTAAATTTTTAGGTGGGGACGAATTCAATATACTTAAATTACTAAAACCAAATGGAAACTGTGTATAAATTGGAATGGACCTACAGTCACAGTTTCTTGACCGTGTCCAGCTTGCTAATAATCACAAAATGAAAGATGGACAGTCAGGAAGCACCAAAACAAAATATTACTTTTTTTTCAAATTTTGATTGTGAGGAAATATATATATATATTTTTTTTTTTTTATTTCACCTTTATTTAACCAGGTTGGCCAGTCGAGAACAAGTTCTCATTTGCAACTGCGACCTGGCCAAGATAAAGCATAGCAATTCGACACATACAACCACACAGAGTTACACATGGAATAAACTAAATATACCGTCAATAACAGTAGAATAAAAGAAAACAAAAAGTCTATGTACAGTGAGTGCAAATGAGGTAAGATAAGGGAGTTAACCTGTTACTCCAACCCCCTACTTTTTCGAACATTCTGTTAAAAATCTCGCAACATTTCAGCGCCCTGCTACTCATGCCAGGAATATAGTATATGCATATGATTAGTATGTGTGGATAGAAAACACACAGACGTGTATATAACTGGTTAAATCACGGCTGTGACTATAACAGAACGTGCGTTTCATCGAAAAGCGCAGGAAAATTTGATCACTGAAAATGGGAAAATATATCCATGCGCCACTAGAACCCATTGTTGAATGTGATCCACATTAAATGAGGCAGAGGTTGCAATACCTACAGCTTCCACACGATGTCAACAGTCTTGTCATTTGCCTACGATTTGTTTCTTGGTGAAATGGACACAAGGCAGCGCCTTTCTTCCAGTCTCCGACCGGATATTTTGGTTGAGATTTACCCGGACATTATTTCCAGACGTACAGCTATAGAATATATATCGCCTCATGATCAATTTGATCGCTTATTAACGTTTACTAATACCTAAAGTTGCATTACAAAAGTATTTCGAAGTGTTTTGTGAAAGTTTATCGTCAAGTTTTTTAATTAAAAAAATGACGTTACGTTATAAAACGCTATTTTTTTTCCTTGATCACACAGTCTTCATAGATTGATATCTAGGCTATATATGGACCGATTTAATCGAAAAAAGACCAAATAGTGATGTTTATGGGACATCTAGGAGTGCCAACAAAGAAGATGGTCAAAGGTAATGAATGTTTTATATTTTATTTGTGCATTTTGTGTAGCGCCGACTATGCTAATTATTTTGTTTACGTCCCCTGCGGGTCTTTTGGGGTGTTACATGCTATCAGATAATAGCTTCTCATGCTTTCGCCGAAAAGCATTTAAAAAATCTGACTTGTTGCCTGGATTCACAACGAGTGTAGCTTTAATTCAGTACCCTGCATGTGTATTTTAATGAACGTTTGAGTTTTAACGAGTGCTATTAGCATTTAGCGTAGCGCATTTGCATTTCCAGATGTCTAGATGGGACGCCTGCGTGTCAGGTAGGAGCAAGAGGTTAAGGCAAGAAATAGGCCATGGTGGCGAAGTAATTACAATATAGCAATTAAACACTGGAATGATAGATGTGCAGAAGATCAATGTGCAAGTAGAGATACTGGGGTGCAAAGGAGCAAGATAAATAAATAAATACCGTATGGGGATGAGGTAGGTAGGTAGATAGATGGGCTGTTTACAGATGGGCTATGTACAGGTGCAGTGATCTGTGAGCTGCTCTGACAGCTGGTGCTTAAAGCTAGTGCGGGAGATATGAGTCTCCAGCTTCAGATTTTTTCAGTTCGTTCCAGTCATTGGCAGCAGAGAACTGGAAGGAAAGACGACCAAAGGAGGAATTGGCTTTGGTGGTGACGAGTGAGATATACCTGCTGGAGCTCGTGCTACGAGTGGATGCTGGTATGGTGACCAGTGAGCTGAGATAAGGAGTGGCTTTACCTAGCAGAGACTTGTAGATAACCTGTAGCCAGTGGGTTTGGCAACTAGTATGAAGCGAGGGCCAGCCAATGAGAGCGTACAGGTCGCAATGGTGACTAGTGTATGGGGCTTTGGTGACAAAATGGATGGCACTGTGATAGACTACATCCAGTTTGTTGAGTAGAGTGTTGGATGTTATTTTATAGATGACATCACCGAAGTCGAGGATCGGTAGGATGGTCAGTTTTACGAGGGTATATTTGGCAGCATGAGTGAAGTATGCTTTGTTGCATTATAGGAAGCCAATTCTAAATTGAATGTTGGATTGGGGATGCTTAATGTGAGTCTGGAAGGAGAGTTTACAGTCTAACCAGACACCTAGGTATTTGTAGTTGTAACAAATATTCAGTGCAGGCCTCCGGACCTCATTGAACATCGAATGCGGCCCCTGGGGAATATTTGTTTGACACTGTTATAAACACTTTAAATGTGGCTTGGTTGGATCTCTAACCTAACAATGCCATTTAGAGAGGTTTGAAGAGGTGAAAAAAACAAGTTTAAAGTCACATTTTATGTAGGTGGTGGGTGTTGTATTTGATTTAATCTTTATGTTGCTAGGTAAGTGACTTAAGAACAAATTCTTATTTTACATTGACTGCCTACCCCAGCCAAACCCTCCCCTAACCTGGACGACGCTGGGCCAATTGTGCGCTGCTCTAAGGGACTCCCAATCACAGCCAGTTGTGATACAGCCCAGGATCGAACCAGGGTCTGTAGTGACACATCTAGCACTGAAATGCAGTGCCTTACACTGCTGTGCCACTCGCACTCATGTCTGATTTGATTGTATTGTAATACACACAGCACACATGACAGAAATATTACGCACAGGGCCCTCATACTGGAACCGGGCCTGTCTTACTTTCACCAAAATGAGTTAGACCCAGCCTACTATGTTATGTAACATCCACACATTTTTTTTCAGTAATCTGCTGCCTTGGCTAGGGTTTCTAGAACACAATGCGAAGATCGGTGAGACGTTATAAAGATGTGTTTCAGGTAGAAGAATGAACATAGCAGCTATTCACACGCAAAACTAAGGACGGAATTCCACGCAGCAGACATTTTCCATGCCGCGGCTCATTTCAAAGATGTGCAGAGATTCGGTATCAAATGGATTACTCTCTATTCTCACTCTCACACATATGAAAATTGGAAACGTACACAAGCACCATATTCTACCAGTTGCTGTCCGTCACACTCACACATACAAACATACATCCACTTGCCTTCCCATAGCAAGGCTTGGAGATGTTTGTACTGATCCCCTTCCAGACTCACTGTGCTGACTGGGAGATTTCCAATCCTCTGAAATAAGAGCAGGAGACATGAGCACCATCCAAAGAGCAGGCCTGCATGCCTTTACGCGCACACACATGCACACACATGCACACACATGCACACACATGCACACACATGCACACCCACAGCACTTCCCACTCAGGCCTTGCCTACTGGCACAAAAGAGAGACTAGTATATAATCCAAGCACCACCATCTGATTTGAAAGTGAATATATTTGTATATAACACTGGAAAGCAGGAGGACACCATATAGTCAACCTATCCCTGCCCTGGTCTGAAGTAGGGATACGACAAATGGACAATTTTGGTTAACGTTTAAACGGTTTGTTTTTTAAAATCAATCCGTTAAAACAGTAAGAAAAAACCCATACAATTCCACCTCAATTCAGAATGCAGAATAATGGTCCTATTAGATATCTATGACCTCTAGGGCTGGGCAATGGAGCTCTATCTACCACAACCTTTTACAGACATAGAACACAGCTACAGTAACACGTCGACCGCAACAATTGATAACTTTTCAGACAATTAGAAGCGTCTGTACCTTATCAGACAGTAGAATTCCGCTCCGGTATAGACTGTTCTTTATAGAGGGCTTGCAGTTGCGTCACAAATCACCTAGCAACCACACCAGGCGCCATGTTGGATGACCAAACTCAGTCTGTTGGAAGTCCTCTAATCGTCCACATGGCTGGCTGCCTTTTGCAACCAATGGAAACTTCATTTTTCTCAGAACCTAGAAAATGGAGGCAGTGGGAGAACCTTCTCAAGTAAGTAAATATATTTAGAAAATGATCAATGTAAGAAACCTAGTGTGCAGGCTTACTCAAATAAGCTGCTAATGTAATGTTCACCAGTTAGCCAACTTTACATACTGTAGCTAGCTAAGTGAATTAAATATAACCAGCTTGCTAACTTCCTACTGTAATTAGCTAGTTAGGTACCTATCTTGATGTATTTATCGTTGTACTGTAGCTCGAAATGAATTTGTAGCTTGGTAGCTAGTTAACAGCCATGGAAGAGGATGAAAGGATTAGCCAGATGTTCCAGCTGTCCGAGAAGGCAGAGTAGACTACTCTGGATAGGGCACATGCATTACCTTTGTGGGAGGACATTATGAACCTATTCTTCTGTTCCAGCTGTCCGAGAAGGCAGAGTAGACTAATCTGGTTAGGGCACATGCATTACCTTTGTGGGAGGACATTATGAACCTATTCTCCTGTTCCAGCTGTCTGAGAAGGCAGAGTAGACTACTCTGGATAGGGCACATGCATTACCTTTGTGGGAGGACATTATGAACCTATTCTTCTGTTCCAGCTGTCCGAGAAGGCAGAGTAGACTAATCTGGTTAGGGCACATGCATTACCTTTGTGGGAGGACATTATGAACCTATTCTCCTGTTCCAGCTGTCCGAGAAGGCAGAGTAGACTACTCTGGATAGGGCACGTGCATTACCTTTGTGGGAGGACATTATGAACCTATTCTCCTGTTCCAGCTGTCCGAGAAGGCAGAGTAGACTACTCTGGATAGGGCACGTGCATTACCTTTGTGGGAGGACATTATGAACCTATTCTCCTGTTCCAGCTGTCCGAGAAGGCAGAGTAGACTACTCTGGATAGGGCACGTGCATTACCTTTGTGGGAGGACATTATGAACCTATTCTCCTGTTCGAGTCCCTAGCAAAGGAAAAACTGAGGACAGAGAGATACTGTATAGCAACATAATATTCAGTGCTGTCTAATTTGAGTATAATGAAGCCTGTTTCTTTGATGTTTCCTGTCCTCAGATACAGAGCCGTAAAACCCTGTCTGCAGATGAAGAGGTCCCAATGAATGTCACAAGATAATAAGGGTACATCCTTGTATACCATGGATTCTGTGTACCTATGATAGCACATGTTGTGAACAAAAAATACAGTTTAAAAGTTACACACATTGTATAGTCCTATTCCAACTGGAGCAGGCCAACCCTGCTGGGTGTGCAGTCGTCTGTTCCAGCCCTGCACTAACACACCTGAAGGTGCTCTCTAAATGGCACAGCAGAATCATTCAGATTGTCACTGCCTATGACAAACATCTCGTATGAGAGGAGACATCCCTCAGTTATATCTGGAAAAGGACACAGTAGAAACGGATGCTGCTGCAGCATTGCTCATCTTCACAGTGGGAATCCAGTCGACACGGGTGTCTTGATAGAGGTCAGCTGGTTGAACCTACAGTAGTACATAACAAATGAAAAGCCCACCTGATGTTAGAATCACTTTCTCAGGTCAGCTATACCGTCAGGTGTCTTCAGTGTTGCTTGGCTGTGTTTAATTCATTCAGGTGTTTCAGTGTCATATAAAGAACAACCAATAGTCAACACAGCAGGTGGTCCTACCCCTTTGAAGCATTTGTTCTATGTCCATACATTTTCCCTCTTATGAATGAAGTTCTCAACAGATTATCATTGTGTTATTATATGAATACATGGTAACCGCTGTTTTTCATTGACAATGTCCTCCAGGATATATGGACGTCATATCGTACAACTTGCGTCTCACTTTTTCATGGTCATGGAAGGGATCCAGCTTTGGTCAAATTAACTTAATATTTGACATTTCATAGCAAGTTAGTAGAATTTACGCAGCAGGTTACGAGAATGAATATAGCAGGTTAGGATTATTAGATTAAGGTTAGGAATAGGGTTAAGGGTAAGCTAAAGTGCAAAAAATTACTTTGACGTTAATTTGACAGAAGTCTGATCCCGTTTAGCCAGGATGCCTTTTTGGCCTAGGTTACATGGTTACATTCAAGAAGAGTTCGTTTTTATTGAACAATCATGGTGAAAAAATAGCTTCCCCAAACTTTGAAACTCATGTGACACATGCTAAGACTGCAAGCTATCTAGCTAGCTAATTTTGGCTAACTTACTGTAGTGTTGTTGTTAACACCTTGTTAGCATAACATCTAAATGAATCTCAGGTTCAGGTTTTAACGTGCAAAAAGGTTTATTCACTTTTTTGACCGTTCTTGAGTCTTAGCTCATTGGTGTCACCGATGGCGTTTCCTGATTGACTGGGAATCTGTATACATTGTTTTCCTGTTGTCTTTCCTGCCTTGTTAGAGCAGCCAAATGATCTACAGAAAATGCCCGTGGTGATGAATAAACGAGTTTTAGGCACTGCAGTTTGGGTTAGCCTGTCGGCTGTTGTTAACGGAGTAATTCATGTGGTCGTCTTTCAACGTGGCCCCCAGGAGGCATCGTACGTTAACTGCAAGCCTGGGATTGTTTCCCTGACAACAATAAACATGCACGTTAACTGCAAGCCTCGGATTGTTTCCCTGACAACAATAAACATGTACGTTAACTGCAAGCCTGGGATTGTTTCCCTGACAACAATAAACATGTACGTTAACTGCAAGCCTGGGATTGTTTCCCTGACAACAATAAACATGCACGTTAACTGCAAGCCTGGGATTGTTTCCCTGACAACAATAAACATGTACGTTAACTGCAAGCCTGGGATTGTTTCCCTGACAACAATAAACATGCACGTTAACTGCAAGCCTGCGATTGTTTCCCTGACAACAGTAAACATGCACGTTAACTGCAAGCCTGGGATTGTTTCCCTGACAACAATAAACATGTACGTTAACTGCAAGCCTGGGATTGTTTCCCTGACAACAATAAACATGTACGTTAACTGCAAGCCTGGGATTGTTTCCCTGACAACAATAAACATGCACGTTAACTGCAAGCCTGGGATTGTTTCCCTGACAACAATAAACATGCACGTTAACTGCAAGCCTGGGATTGTTTCCCTGACAACAATAAACATGCACGTTAACTGCAAGCCTGGGATTGTTTCCCTGACAACAATAAACATGCACGTTAACTGCAAGCCTGGGATTGTTTCCCTGACAACAATAAACATGCACGTTAACTGCAAGCCTGGGATTGTTTCCCTGACAACAGTAAACATGCACGTTAACTGCAAGCCTGGGATTGTTTCCCTGACAACAGTAAACATGCACGTTAACTGCAAGCCTGGGATTGTTTCCCTGACAACAATAAACATGTACGTTAACTGCAAGCCTGGGATTGTTTCCCTGACAACAATAAACATGTACGTTAACTGCAAGCCTGGGATTGTTTCCCTGACAACAATAAACATGCACGTTAACTGCAAGCCTGCGATTGTTTCCCTGACAACAGTAAACATGCACGTTAACTGCAAGCCTGGGATTGTTTCCCTGACAACAATAAACATGTACGTTAACTGCAAGCCTGGGATTGTTTCCCTGACAACAATAAACATGTACGTTAACTGCAAGCCTGGGATTGTTTCCCTGACAACAATAAACATGCACGTTAACTGCAAGCCTGGGATTGTTTCCCTGACAACAATAAACATGCACGTTAACTGCAAACCTGGGATTGTTTCCCTGACAACAATAAACATGCACGTTAACTGCAAGCCTGGGATTGTTTCCCTGACAACAATAAACATGCACGTTAACTGCAAGCCTGGGATTGTTTCCCTGACAACAATAAACATGCACGTTAACTGCAAGCCTGGGATTGTTTCCCTGACAACAATAAACATGCACGTTAACTGCAAGCCTGGGATTGTTTCCCTGACAACAATAAACATGCACGTTAACTGCAAGCCTGGGATTGTTTCCCTGACAACAGTAAACATGCACGTTAACTGCAAGCCTGGGATTGTTTCCCTGACAACAGTAAACATGCACGTTAACTGCAAGCCTGGGATTGTTTCCCTGACAACAATAAACATGTACGTTAACTGCAAGCCTGGGATTGTTTCCCTGACAACAGTAAACATTGCTGATAGATGTGCTGATGTTTTTTTTTCTGCCGTTTATACCGAACAAAAATCTAAACGCAACATTTATAAACGCAGGTCACATGTGGTCTACGGTTGTGAGGCTGGTTGGACGTACTGACAAATTCTCTAAAATGAGGTTGGAGGTGGTTTATGGTAGAGAAATTAACATTGAATTCTCTGGCAACAGCTCTGGTGAACATTCCTGCAGTCAGCATGTCAAATGCACGCTCCCTCAGAACTTGAGACATCTGTGGCATGGTGTTTTTATTTATTTATTTTTTTACAAAACTTCACATTCTAGAGTGGCCTTTTATTGTCACCAGCACAAGGTGCACCTGTGTAATGATCATGCTGTTTAGGTGGATGGGTTATCTTGACAGGCTAAAATGCTCACAAACTGGGATGTAAACAAATTTGAGAGAAATTAGCTTTTTGTGCATGTGGTTCATTTCGGGGATATTTTATTTCAGCTCATGAAACATGGGTCGAACACTTTACATGTTGTGTTTTATATTTTTGTTCAGTGTAAATGTCTTGGTAAGTCCCGGTATTTAACAAACTTTAAAGTACTTTTTTAGGAGAAGGTTGGTCTGTGCACAGGTAGGCAGGTTGCACACAGCAGCTCAAGATGATTTGATTGACAGTTCTGGTTGCCTAGTGATGGAACTTCAGAAGCGTCATTCCTTTACAGACAAGTAAAATGTTTCGTATCTCCAGAGAAGGTTTTGTGTTGGCGTTTAAAAAATACGTAGTGTAGCCTACCCTAACAGACAAGCAAACATGTCGTAGCCGAGATGCTTTCAAGGGGCCACATTTCATTGTCTGAAAAAGGTCATCGATACAAGTAGACTACTGTAATTGTAATATTGATACAAAAAAAGAACCACTCACTCAGCAATAAAGAGTAAGTACCCTGTGCTTGCAAGACTGGCCCGAAGATACCTCTGTATCCCAGCAACATCAGTAACCCGGTGAAAGGGGAGAATCAAGAATTCCGCAGTGACCTGTTGCCACTAGGAAAAAGCAACCAGTGGAGCGCAAACAACATTGTAAATCCAACCTGTATATATATGTTTATTTATTTCCCCTTGCCATTCATACTACAACTATTCACACACGGTTACAACACTGTACATCGCTAATAACATAACATTTGAGATGTCTTTATCCTTTTGAAACGTTTGTGTGTGTAGTGTTTACTGTTCATTTCTGATTGCTTATTTCACTTTTGTTTTTCACTTGCCTTGGCAATGTTAACATGTTTCCCATGCCAATAAAAGCCCCTTAAATTGATTTGAGAGGAGGGTCAGGCCGGCCAGCACGAGAGATGGAGAGGGGCAGGCCGGCCAGCGGGAGGGAGGGAGAGGAGGGGCAGGCAGGACAAGGACAGCCTGAGGGAGGGAGGGAGAGGAGGGGCAGGCAGGACAGCCTGAGGGAGGGGAGGGGCAGGCAGGACAGCCTGAGGGAGGGAGGGAGAGGGGGGGCAGGCAGGACAGCCCGAGGGAGGGGAGGGGCAGGCAGGACAGCCTGAGGGAGGGAGGGAGAGGAGGGGCAGGCAGGACAGCCTGAGGGAGGGGAGGGGCAGGCAGGACAGCCTGAGGGAGGGGAGGGGCAGGCAGGACAGCCTGAGGGAGGGAGGGAGGGAGAGGAGGGGCAGGCAGGACAGCCTGAGGGAGGGAGAGGAGGGGCAGGCAGGACAGCCTGAGGGGAGGCAGGGCCAGGCAGGACAGCCTGAGGGTGGGGAGGGGCAGGCAGGACAGCCTGAGGGTGGGGAGGGGCAGGCAGGACAGCCTGAGGGTGGGGAGGGGCAGGCAGGACAGCCTGAGGGTGGGGAGGGGCAGGCAGGACAGCCTGAGGGTGGGGAGGGGCAGGCAGGACAGCCTGAGGGAGGGGCAGGCAGGACAGCCTGAGGGAGGGGAGGGGCAGGCAGGACAGCCTGAGGGAGGGAGGGAGGGAGGAGGGGCAGGCAGGACAGCCTGAGGGAGGGAGAGGAGGGGCAGCAGGCAGGACAGCCTGAGGGAGGGGAGGGGCAGGCAGGACAGCCTGAGGGAGAGGAGGGGCAGGCAGGACAGCCTGAGGGAGGGGAGGGGCAGGCAGGACAGCCTGAGGGAGGGGAGGGGCAGGCAGGACAGCCTGAGGGAGGGGAGGGGCAGGCAGGACAGCCTGAGGGAGAGGAGGGGCAGGCAGGACAGCCTGAGGGAGAGGAGGGGCAGGCAGGACAGCCTGAGGGATAGGAGGGGCAGGCAGGACAGCCTGAGGGAGAGGAGGGGCAGGCAGGACAGCCTGAGGGAGAGGAGGGGCAGGCAGGACAGCCTGAGGGAGGGAGAGGGGCAGGCAGGACAGCCTGAGGGAGGGAGAGGGGCAGGCAGGACAGCCTGAGGGAGGGAGAGGGGCAGGCAGGACAGCCTGAGGGAGGGAGAGGGGCAGGCAGGACAGCCTGAGGGAGGGAGAGGGGCAGGCAGGACAGCCTGAGGGAGGGAGAGGGGCAGGCAGGACAGCCTGAGGGAGGGAGAGGGGCAGGCAGGACAGCCTGAGGGAGGGAGAGGGGCAGGCAGGACAGCCTGAGGGAGAGGAGGGGCAGGCAGGACCGTGCGCCAATGTCTTGGTAATATGCATCTTGCAATGTCTTGTTTTGCATGCCTCTTCCTCTCTGGTTTTATTTAAATTACACAACTTTCCCCAGGCCTTTATAGCCTAACGTCTAGAAAATGTTAAGGATCCCAACTTTGTTTAAACGTTCACACCCTTCGACTGAAGAGAACATTCCTGCCTATGTGGTTCACACACACACACACACACACACACACACACACACACACACACACACACACACACACACACACACACACACACACACACACACACACACACACACACACACACACACACACACACACACACACACACACACACACACACACACACACACCAATGTGTTCTAACCATTGCCACATCTGTAGGACATGCACACTCATGTTGTAGGCGGTGTGGTGTTTGCTCAAGTTTTTAACTTACTGCAAATATTTTTTTTCATCAAACTTTTGCAATTGGTGGGGGCAAATGGCGAACCTTATACTTTGCATCTTGGTTCAAGAGCTTCTAGATTGACTGTCAGAATTTTAGCAGCATCACAATCCAAAGAGGCTCCATGCCTATTGGCCAAACCTTTTTTGGTTTCTACATGGTTCCATATGTTTTATTTCATAGTTTTGATGTCTCACTATTATTCTACAATGTAGAAAATAATAAAATAAAGAAAAACCTTGAATGAGTAGGTGTGTCAACTTTTGACTGGTACTGTGCGTACGTACATATGTCACGGCTGTTGAAGGAAGTGGACCAAGGTGCAGCGTGTTGAGCGTACATTTTCTTTTATTATAAAAAATGACGCAGAGAAAACAACTGAAGCTACAGGCTATGTGCCATAAACGAAAGTCAACCTCCCACAAAGACAGGTGGGAAAAGGGCTACCTAAGTGTGGTTCTCAATCCGAGACAACGATAGACAGCTGTCCCTGATTGAGAACCCTACCTGGCCAAAACATAGAAATACAAATAATAGAACATAGAATACCCACCCCAAATCACACCCTGACCAAACCAAATAGAGACATAAAAAGGATCTCTGAGGTCAGGGCGTGACAACATACATACTGTACATGCATACATACACACACAGTGTTTCCTGTGTGTGTGTGTGTGTGTGTGTGTGTGTGTGTGTGTGTGTGTGTGTGTGTGTGTGTGTGTGTGTGTGTGTGTGTGTGTGTGAATATAATATATATATATATATACACACACACACACACACACACACACACACACACACACACACACACACGGGAAACAGTATGTGTGTTTTTTTATATATACTACCATTCAAAAAACACTAATGTACTTGTCCTCTTGCTCAGTTGTTTACCAGGGCCTCACACTCTTTCTATTCTGGTTAGAGCCAGAATGTGCTGTTCTGTGAAGGGAGTAGTACACAGCTTTGTATGAGATCTTCTTGACAATTTCTCACATGGAATAGCTTTCATTTCTCAGAAGAAGAATAGACCTGAAGAGTTTCCATTTTGAGCCTGTAATCAAAAAGTTATAGCACTGCTTCAATCTAGAACCAAGGGCTTCATTTGGCAACGTGAAGAAAAAAATGCTGTATTACTTTCATTTCAAAAGCTCTCTCTTTATGATGTCTTGAAGTTGGTGGTGAGAATTTATGCAGATTAGAGGTAGCACACAAATTTAGGTGAGAATGAGATCACCCTCATACACTCTTGGAGGGATGTCTCCATGTTGTGATGATTGAGTGGACTCTTGACCCTTGATGATGTGTCAACATCATTCTACAGAGGAAGAACCAGCAGGCCACACACACACACACTACACTACACTACACTACACTACACTACACTACACTACACTACACTACACTACACTACACTACACTACACTACACTAAGATAGGAGAGACGAGCTGGAGAGCCAAGTGATCCATGTCAGGCTCTCTAAGAAACCTTGCACTAGCACGCAAACTGTTCAGCGCATTCCTCTTGAGTATTTTCCTCGGTGGCTCAATAAGAGGTTTCAAGTGAACTGAGGGGGGGGGGTGCGAGAAGGGGGGCGAGAGAGGAAGGAGAGAGAGGAGAGAGGGGGAATGAGAGAGTAGGAAGAGGGGTGTGAGAGAGGAGGAAGAGGGGAGGAGCGTGAGAGGGGGAGCGTGAGAGCGTGAGAGGGGAGGGTGAGAGGGGAGGGTGAGAGGGAGGTTGCGCGGGAGGTTGCGCGAGGGAGAGGGGAGGTTGCGCGAGGAGAGGGGAGGTTGCGCGAGGAGAGGGGGAGGTTGCGCGAGGAGAGGGGGAGGTTGCGCGAGGAGAGGGGGAGGTTGCGCGAGGAGAGGGGGAGGTTGCGCGAGGAGAGGGGGAGGTTGCGCGAGGAGAGGGGGAGGTTGCGCGAGGAGGGGAGGGGAGGTTGCGCGAGGAGAGGGGGAGGTTGCGCGAGGAGAGGGGGAGGTTGCGCGAGGAGAGGGGGAGGTTGCGCGAGGAGAGGGGGAGGTTGCGCGAGGAGAGGGGGAGGTTGCGCGAGGAGAGGGGGAGGTTGCGCGAGGAGAGGGGGAGGTTGCGCGAGGAGAGGGAGACGTGAGAGAAGGGGGAGGTTGCGAGCAAAGGGGCGGGCGTGAGAGAAGGGGGGGGTTGCGAGCAAAGAGAAGGGGGGTTGCGAGCAAAGGGGTGGGCGTGAGCGAAGGGGGAGAGGGGGGCGCGAGCAAAGAGGGGGAGAGAGATGGGGGTGGGGGAGAACGAGAGAGGGGTGTGAGGGAAAACGAGAGAAGGGGGTGAAGGAGAACGAGAGAGG
This sequence comes from Oncorhynchus gorbuscha, assembly GCF_021184085.1. Taxonomy (NCBI): domain Eukaryota; kingdom Metazoa; phylum Chordata; class Actinopteri; order Salmoniformes; family Salmonidae; genus Oncorhynchus; species Oncorhynchus gorbuscha. The sequence goes on along the minus strand of NC_060177.1, from coordinate 80,482,789 downwards.
TGGGGGTTGAGGGAGAACGAGAGAGGGGGTGAGAATGAGAGTGAGAGAGGCGGGAGTGAGTGAGAATGAGAGAGAGTGAGACAGGGAGGTGAGGGAGTACGAGAGGGGGGTGAGGGAGATTGAGAGGGGGGGTGAGCGAACAAGAGGGGAGGCAAGGGAGAACAAGAGAGAGAGGGGCAAGGGAGAACAAGAGACAGATGGGGGAGGGAGAACGAGAGGGAGGTGGGAGAGAGCGAGGGGGAGTGCGAAAACGAGAGGGGGTGAGGGAGAACGAGAGAGAGAGGGGATGAGGGAGAACAAGCGGGGGAGAGAACGAGAGGGGGGATGGGAGAGAACGATGGGGTGAGAGAACGAGATAGGTGGTGAGTAGAACGAGAGAGGGGGGTGGGAGAGAACAAGAGAAAGGGGGTGGGAGAGAACGAGAGAAAGGGGGTGGAAGAGAATGAGAGAGAGGTGGGGTGGAAGAGAACGAGAGAGAGGGGGGTGGGAGAAAACATGAGAGAGGGGGACGAGAGAGAGGTGGGGAGGAGAGAACGAGAGAGGTGGGGAGGAGAGAACGAGAGAGGTGGGGAGGAGAGGTGGGGAGGAGAGGTGGGGAGGAGAGAAGAGAGAGGTGGGGAGGAGAGAACGAGAGGGGGAAGAAGAACGAGAGAGAGGAGGGAGGAGAGAGAAGGAGAGAGAGGAGGGAGAGAGAGAAGGAGAGGGGGAGGAGAGAACGAGAGAGTTTTGGAGGAGAGAACTAGAGAGAGGGGGTGTTGGAGAACGAGAGAGAGAGAGGTTGGGGTGAGTGAGAACGAGAGAGGAAGGGGGTGAGAGAACAAGAGGGGGGACGAGAGAGAGGGGGAGGGGAGAGAACGAGAGGGGGGGGGGTGGAGGAGAGGGAACGAGATAGGAATTAGATCAAGGCTTGTCTGATGAGTGTTAGCTGCCGAACCCTGTTACCCCAGGTAAGAATAACAACATTTCAATGAGTGCCTCCATAGAACAAGAACCTGAGCAGGACAGAACAAAGATAGACAGGAGATTAGAGAGGCCTCAGATCCATAGACTTACAACCCTCTAATTCTACACGTTCTGCTCACAACACTAAAGACATTGCAACAAAGGCAAAACATGAAAACAATTCTCCACTTAGACTAACTGACTGGATGAAAGCCCCAATCAATAAATGGAAAGAACTTCCATTGGGATTTCAGTTCAGGTAGGGCCTTTAAGTAATTATACCTTTCGGCCTGATTTGATGTTGGCTAACCATCCATACCCCTTTGCCTATGTTATGGACAACAAAGTATGATGCTGTTTGGTTGATTCGATTATGGTGTTAATAAAGTTATAGATTTAGATCCTAATAGGTTGTACATTATGACATCATTGCCTCCTAGGTGACTATAAGTAACTTTGTTGAATGATTGCTGCGCAGTACAATACCGAGGCTACCCAAAGCATTTAGTCAGGAAGGTGTAGTCATGTGTCTCTGGCAGGAGTTTGGTTGGTTCTTAATGAGAGTTAGGGGTTGATCTTCAGAACAGTAGCAGTGTGTTTTAGATGGATTCAGAGTGTGCCTGCAGTCCCGTAGGTTCTCCTATGGGGACTAGAGGTCGACCGATTATGATTTTTCAACGCCGATACCGATACCAATTATTGGAGGACCAAAAAAGCCGATACCAATTAATCGGCCTTTTTTAAAAACATTTTTAAATTTGTAATAATGACAATTACAACAATACTGAATGAACACTTATTTTAACTTAATATAATACAACAATGAAATCAATTTAGCCTCAAATAAATAATGAAACATGTTCAATTTGGTTTAAATAATGCAAAAACAAAGTGTTGGAGAAGAAAGTAATATGTGCCAATATGCAATATGTGCCATGTATAGGGTAAAAATGTGTGCCATGTAAAATATGTGCCTTGTAAAAAAGCTAATGTTTAACTTCCTTGCTCAGAACATGAGAACATATGAAAGTTGGTGGTTTCTTTTAACATGATACTTCAATATTCCAAGGTAAGAGGTTTTAGGTTGTGGTTAATATAGTATTTATTTAGGACTATTTGTCTCTATACCATTTGTATTTCATATACCTTTGACTATTGGATGTTCTTATTGGCACTATAGTATTGCCAGTGTAACAGTATAGCTTCCGTCCGTCTCCTCTCCCCTACCTGGTCTCGAACCAGGAACATCGACAACAGCCAAACAGGAAGAAGCGTTACCCATTGCTCCACAAAAGCCACGGCCCTTGGAGCGCAAGAGGAATAACTACTCCAAATCTAAAAGCGAGTGACGTTTGAAACGGTATTAGCGCACACCCAGCAAACTAGCTAGCCATTTCACATTGGAAATTAGTTCGCTAAGTGCCAGGCGGCCCAAACTGCTGCATATACCCTGACTGCGTGCAATGAACACAAGAGAAATGACACAATTTCACCTGGTTAATATTGCCTGCTAAACTGGATTAGTAGTTATGACTAGTGATTATGATTGATTGCTTTTTTATCAGATAAGGTTAATGCTAGCTAGCAATTTACCTTGGCTTCTACTGCATTCGCGTAACAGGCAGGCTCCTCGTGGAGTGGTTAGAACATTGGACGGTTGCAAGATTGGATCCCCTGAGCTGACAAGGTGAAAATCTGTCGTTCTGCCCCTGAACAAGGCAGTTAACCCACCGTTCCTAGGCCGTCATTGAAAATAAGAATGTGTTCTTAACTGACTTGCCTAGTTAAATAAAGGTATTAAAAAAAATAAAAAATAGGAAATCGGTGCCCAAAAATACCGATTTCCGATTGTTATGAAAACTTGAAATCGGCCCTAATCAATCGGCCATTCCGATTAATCGGTCGACCTCTAATGGGGACAGACTTTTTTTCTAAAAGCGCGGAGCAGAAACTCAAAGATTATGGAGTAGAGTAAGCTGTCTGGTCTTGTTTGGTAGAGAATTGAGCGAGAGGTTAAACAGCAGAATCTAGAGGAAAGGGAAAGAAGTGAAGATTGATGGTCAATTAGAATGGGGCTACATGCTGGAGTAGGGGGGTTGGAGCGACAGAGGGAGGGAGAATTTGCAGCACATTAATGTTTCCTATAAAAAGAAGCAGTGATGCAGTCAGTCTCTCCTCAAATCTTAGCCAAGAGACTGGCATGCATAGTATTTATATTATCCTCCTGATTACAGTGAAGAGCAAGACGTGCCGCTCTGTCCAAGGCCAGCTGCAGCTTAACTACAGTTGAAGTCGGAAGTTTACATACACTTAGGTTGGAGTCATTAAAACTTGTTTTTTAACCACTCCACGAATTCCTTGTTAACAAACTATAGCTTTGTCAAGTTGGTTAGGACATCTACTTTGTGCATGACGCAAGTAATTTTTCCAACAATTGTTTACAGACAGATTATTTCACTTATAATTCACTATATCACAATTCCAGTGGGTCAGAAGTTTACATACACTAAGTTTGTCATGCAGGTGAAAGAGGACCCAAAAGCGACTTGGCGAAAACAGAGTCTTTAATCCAGTAAAGAAAATACAAACAAAAAACACAACTTTCACTCGAAATGACGAGGACAAACTGGAGACTCGATCTTGAACAGCAGGTGAACAGCAGGTTGCCTCGGGAAGGCACTTGAACCAGACAGACTCAGACACCTGCTCACCACGCAGCATCTGAGGAAAACACGACACGACAGGGCGATACACAAACACAGCACGGTGAATTCTAGACAAGGAACCGACAGGACAGGAACGGAACACAAAGGAAGAAATAGGGACTCTAATCAGGGGAAAGGATCGGGAACAGGTGTGGGAAGACTAAATGATTGATTAGGGGAATAGGAACAGCTGGGAGCAGGAACGGAACGATAGAGAGAAGAGAGAGCGAGAGAGTGAGAGAGGGAGGGGGAGAGAGAGGGATAGAAAGAGGGAAAGAACCTAATAAGACCAGCAGAGGGAAACGAATAGAATGGGAAGCACAGGGACAAGACAAGATAATAAATGACAAAACATGACAGTACCCCCACTCACCGAGCGCCTCCTGGCGCACTCGAGGAGGAATCCTGGCGGCAACGGAGGAAATCATCAATGAGTGAACGGTCCAGCACGTCCCGAGACGGAACCCAACTCCTCTCCTCAGGACCGTAACCCTCCCAATCCACTAAGTATTGGTGACCCCGTCCCGAGAACGCATGTCCATGATCTTATGTACCTTGTAAATAGGTGCGCTCTCGACAAGGACGGGAGGGGGAGGGAAGACGAACGGGGGTGCGAAGAAAGGGCTTGACACAGGAGACATGGAAGACAGGATGGACGCGACGAAGATGTCGCGGAAGAAGCAGTCGCACAGCGACAGGATTGACGACCTGGGAGACACGGAACGGACCAATGAACCGCGGAGTCAACTTACGAGAAGCTGTCGTAAGAGGAAGGTTGCGAGTGGAAAGCCACACTCTCTGGCCGCAACAATACCTTGGACTCTTAATCCTGCGTTTATTGGCGGCTCTCACAGTCTGTGCCCTGTAACGGCAAAGTGCAGACCTCACCCTCCTCCAGGTGCGCTCACAACGTTGGACAAACGCTTGAGCGGAGGGAACGCTGGACTCGGCAAGCTGGGATGAGAACAGAGGAGGCTGGTAACCCAGACTACTCTGAAACGGAGATAACCCGGTAGCAGACGAAGGAAGCGAATTGTGAGCGTATTCTGCCCAGGGGAGCTGTTCTGCCCAAGACGCAGGGTTTCTGAAAGAAAGGCTGCGTAGTATGCGACCAATCGTCTGATTGGCCCTCTCTGCTTGACCGTTAGACTGGGGATGAAACCCGGAAGAGAGACTGACGGACGCACCAATCAAACGACAGAACTCCCTCCAAAACTGTGACGTGAATTGCGGGCCTCTGTCTGAAACGGCGTCTAACGGGAGGCCATGAATTCTGAATACATTCTCGATAATGATTTGTGCCGTCTCCTTAGCGGAAGGAAGTTTAGCGAGGGGAATGAAATGTGCCGCCTTAGAGAACCTATCGACAACCGTAAGAATCACAGTCTTCCCCGCAGACAAAGGCAGACCGGTAATGAAGTCTAGGGCGATGTGAGACCATGGTCGAGAAGGAATGGGGAGCGGTCTGAGACGACCGGCAGGAGGAGAGTTACCCGACTTAGTCTGCGCGCAGTCCGAACAAGCAGCCACGAAACGGCGCGTGTCACGCTCCTGAGTCGGCCACCAAAAGCGCTGGCGAATAGACGCAAGAGTGCCTCGAACACCGGGATGACCAGCTAACTTGGCAGAGTGAGCCCACTGAAGAACAGCCAGACGAGTGGAAACAGGAACGAAAAGGAGGTTACTAGGACAAGCGCGGCGACGCAGTGTGCGTGAGTGCTTGCTTAACCTGTCTTTCAATTCCCCAGACTGTTAACCCGACAACACGCCCATAAGGAAGAATCCCCTCGGGATCAGTAGAAGCCACAGAAGAACTAAACAGACGGGATAAGGCATCAGGCTTGGTGTTCTTGCTACCCGGACGGTAAGAAATCACAAACTCGAAACGAGCGAAAAACAACGCCCAACGAGCTTGACGGGCATTAAGTCGTTTGGCAGAACGGATGTACTCAAGGTTCTTATGGTCTGTCCAAACGACAAAAGGAACGGTCGCCCCCTCCAACCACTGTCGCCATTCGCCTAGGGCTAAGCGGATGGCGAGCAGTTCACGGTTACCCACATCATAGTTGCGCTCAGATGGCGACAGGCGATGAGAAAAATAAGCGCAAGGATGAACCTTATCGTCAGACTGGAAGCGCTGGGATAGAATGGCTCCCACGCCTACCTCTGAAGCGTCAACCTCGACAATGAATTGTCTAGTGACGTCAGGAGTAACGAGGATAGGAGCGGACGTAAAACGTTCTTTTAGAAGATCAAAAGCTCCCTGGGCGGAACCGGATCCACTTAAAACACGTCTTGACAGAAGTAAGAGCTGTGAGAGGGGCAGCAACTTGACCGAAATTACGAATGAAACGCCGATAGAAATTAGCGAAACCTAAAAAGCGCTGCAACTCGACACGTGACCTTGGAACGGGCCAATCACTGACAGCTTGGACCTTAGCGGAATCCATCTGAATGCCTTCAGCGGAAATAACGGAACCGAGAAAAGTAACGGAGGAGACATGAAAAGAGCACTTCTCAGACTTTACGTAGAGACAATTCTCTAAAAGGCGCTGTAGAACACGTCGAACGTGCTGAACATGAATCTCGAGTGACGGAGAAAAAATCAGGATATCGTCAAGATAGACAAAAACAAAGATGTTCAGCATGTCTCTCAGAACATCATTAACTAATGCCTGAAAAACAGCTGGCGCATTGGCGAGACCAAACGGCAGAACCCGGTACTCAAAATGCCCTAACGGAGTGTTAAACGCCGTTTTCCACTCGTCCCCCTCTCTGATGCGCACGAGATGGTAAGCGTTACGAAGGTCCAACTTAGTAAAGCACCTGGCTCCCTGCAGAATCTCGAAGGCTGATGACATAAGGGGAAGCGGATAACGATTCTTAACCGTTATGTCATTCAGCCCTCGATAATCCACGCAGGGGCGCAGAGTACCGTCCTTCTTCTTAACAAAAAGAACCCCGCCCCGGCCGGAGAGGAAGAAGGCACTATGGTACCGGCGTCAAGAGACACAGACAAATAATCCTCGAGAGCCTTACGTTCGGGAGCCGACAGAGAGTATAGTCTACCCCGAGGAGGAGTGGTCCCCGGAAGGAGATCAATACTACAATCATACGACCGGTGAGGAGGAAGGGAGTTGGCTCGGGACCGACTGAAGACCGTGCGCAGATCATGATATTCCTCCGGCACTCCTGTCAAATCGCCAGGTTCCTCCTGAGAAGTAGGGACAGAAGAAACGGGAGGGATGGCAGACATTAAACACTTCACATGACAAGAAACGTTCCAGGATAGGATAGAATTACTAGACCAATTAATAGAAGGATTATGACATACTAGCCAGGGATGACCCAAAACAACAGGTGTAAACGGTGAACGAAAAATCAAAAAGAAATAGTCTCACTGTGGTTACCAGATACTGTGAGGGTTAAAGGTAGTGTCTCAAATCTGATACTGGGAAGATGACTACCATCTAAGGCGAACATGGGCGTAGGCTTCTCTAACTCTCTGAAAGGAATGTCATGTTTCCGAACCCATGCTTCGTCCATGAAACAACCCTCAGCCCCAGAGTCTATCAAGGCACTACATGTAGCACCCGAACCGGTCCAGCGTAGATGGACCGACAAAGTAGTACAGGATTTTGATGGAGAGACTTGAGTAGTTGCGCTCACCTGTAGCCCTCCGCTTACAGATGAGCTCTGGCTTTACTGGACATGAATTAACAAAATGTCCAGCAACTCCGCAATAGAGGCACAGGCGGTTGGTGATCCTCCGTTCCCTCTCCTTAGTCGAGATGCGAATCCCTCCCAGCTGCATGGGCTCAGACTCTGAGCCAGAGGAGGGAGATGGTTGCGATGCGGAGCAGGGAAACACCGTTGATGCGAGCTCTCTTCCACGAGCCCGGTGACGAAGATCTACCCGTCGTTCTATGCGGATGGCGAGAGCAATCAAAGAGTCCACATCTGAAGGAACCTCCCGGGAGAGAATCTCATCCTTAACCACTGCGTGGAGTCCCTCCAGAAAACGAGCGAGCAGCGCCGGCTCGTTCCACTCACTAGAGGCAGCAAGAGTGCGAAACTCAATAGAATAATCCGTTATGGACCGTTCACCTTGGCATAAGGAAGCCAGGGCCCTAGAAGCCTCCCTACCAAAAACTGAACGGTCAAAAACCCGAATCATCTCCTCTTTAAAGTTCTGGAACTTGTTAGAGCAATCAGCCCTTGCCTCCCAGATAGCTGTGCCCCATTCTCGAGCCCGGCCAGTAAGGAGTGAAATGACGTAAGCAACCCGAGCTCTCTCTCTAGAGTATGTGTTGGGTTGGAGAGAGAACACAATCTCACACTGCGTGAGAAAGGAGCGGCACTCAGTGGGCTGCCCGGAGTAGCAAGGTGGGTTATTAACCCTAGGTTCTGGAGGCTCGGCAGGTCAGGAAGTAACAGGTGGCACGAGACGTAGACTCTGGAACTGTCCAGAGAGGTCGGAAACCTGAGCGGCCAGGTTCTCCACGGCATGGCGAGCAGCAGACAATTCCTGCTCGTGTCTGCCGAGCATGGCTCCTTGGATCTCGACGGCAGTGTAACGAGCGTCTGAAGTCGCTGGGTCCATTCCTTGGTCGGTTCCTTCTGTCATGCAGGTGAAAGAGGACCCAAAAGCGACTTGGCGAAAACAGAGTCTTTAATCCAGTAAAGAAAATACAAACAAAAAACACAACTTTCACTCGAAATGACGAGGACAAACTGGAGACTCGATCTTGAACAGCAGGTGAACAGCAGGTTGCCTCGGGAAGGCACTTGAACCAGACAGACTCAGACACCTGCTCACCACGCAGCATCTGAGGAAAACACGACACGACAGGGCGATACACAAACACAGCACGGTGAATTCTAGACAAGGAACCGACAGGACAGGAACGGAACACAAAGGAAGAAATAGGGACTCTAATCAGGGGAAAGGATCGGGAACAGGTGTGGGAAGACTAAATGATTGATTAGGGGAATAGGAACAGCTGGGAGCAGGAACGGAACGATAGAGAGAAGAGAGAGCGAGAGAGTGAGAGAGGGAGGGGGAGAGAGAGGGATAGAAAGAGGGAAAGAACCTAATAAGACCAGCAGAGGGAAACGAATAGAATGGGAAGCACAGGGACAAGACAAGATAATAAATGACAAAACATGACAAAGTTGACTGTGCCTTTAAAATAGCTTGGAAAATTCCAGAAAATTATGTCATGGCTTTAGAAGCTTCTGATAGGCTAATTGACATCATTTGAGTCAATTGGAGGTGTATCTGTGGATGTATTTCAAGGCCTACCTAAAAACTCAGTACCTCTTTGCTTGACATCATGGGAAAATCAAAATAAATCAGCTAAGACCTCAGAAAAAATTGAAGACCTCCACAAGTCTGGTTCATCCTTGGGAGCAGTTTCCAAATGCCTGAAGGTACCACGTTCATCTGTACAAAGAATAGTACGCAAGTATTAACACCATGGGACTACGCAGCCGTCATAGCACTCAGGAAGGAGATGCGTTCTGTCTCCGAGAGTTGAACGTACTTTGGTGCAAAAAGTGTAAATCCCAGAACAACAGCAAAGGACCTTGTGAAGATGCTGGAGGAAACAGGTACAAAAGTATCTATATCCACAGTAAAACGAGTCCTATATCGACATAACCTGGAAGGCCGCTCAGCAAGGAAGAAGCCACTGCTCCAAAACCGCCATAAAAAAGCCAGAATACGGTTTGCAACTGCACATGGGGACAAAGATCGTACTTTTTGGAGAAATGTCCTCTGGTCTGATGAAACAAAAATAGAATTGTTTGGCCATAATAACCATCGTTATGTTTGGAGGAAAAAGAGGGAGGCTTGCAAGCCGAAGAACACCATCCCTACCGTGTAGCACGGGAGTGGCAGCATCATGTTGTGGGGGTGCTTTGCTGCAGGAGGGACTGGTGCACTTCACAAAATAGATGGCATCATTGGTGATGAAAATTATGTGGCTATATTAAAGCAACATCTAAGACATCAGTCAGGAAGTTAAAGCTTGGTCGCAAATGGGTCTTCCAAATGGACAATGACCCCAAGCATACTTCCAAAGTTGTGGCAAAATGGCTTAAGGACAACAAAGTCAAGGTATTGGAGTTGCCATCGCAATGCCCTGACCTCCATCCTATAGACATTTTGTGGACAGAACTGAAAAAGTGTGTGAGAGCAAGGAGGCCTACAAACCTGACTCAGTTACACCAGCTCTGTCAGGAGTAATGGGCCAAAATTTACCAAATTTCTTGTGGGAAGCTTGTGGAAGGCTACCCGGAACATTTGACCCAAGTTAAAAAAAATTCAAGGCAATGCTACCAAATACTAATTGAGTGTATAAACTGAATGTATAAACTTCTGACCCACTGGGAATGTGATGAAAGAAATATAAGCTGAAAGATTATCTTATGCTACTATCATTCTGACATTTCACATTCTTAAAATAAGTGGTGATCCTAACTGACCTAAGACAGGGAATTTCTATTAGGACTAAATATCAGGAATTGTGAAAAACTGAGTTTAAATGTATTAGAGGTCGACCGATTAATTTAAATAGAGGTCGGCCGAATAATCGACATGGCCGATTAATTAGGGCCGATTTCAAGTTTTCATAACAATTGGTAATCTGCATTTTTGGACGCCGATTATGGCCGATTACATTGCACTCCATGAGGAGACAGCGTGGCAGGCTGACTACCTGTTATGCGAGTGCAGCAAGGAGCCAAGGTAAGTTGCTAGCTAGCATTAAACATATCTTATAAAAAACAATCAATCTTAACATAATTACTAGTTAACTACACATGGTTGATGATATTACTAGTTTAACTAGCTTGTCCTGCGTTGCAAATAATCGATGTGGTGCCTGTTAATTTATCCTTGAATCACACCTACTTCGCCAAACGGGTGAGGATTTAACAAGCACATTTGCGAATAAAGCACTGTCATTGCACCAAGGTACCTAACCATGAACATCAATGCCTTTCTTAAAATCAATACACAAGTATATTGTTTTAAACCTACATATTTAGTTAAAATAAATTCATGTTAGCAGGCAATATTAACTAGGGAAATTGTGTCACTTCTCTTGCGTTCTGTGCAAGTAGATTCAGGGTATATGCAGCAGTTTGGGCCACCTGGGTCGTTGCGAACTGTGTGAAGACCATTTCTTCCTAACAAAGACTGTAATTAATTTGACAGAATTTTACATAATTATGACATAACATTGAAGGTTATGCAATGGAACAGCAATATTTAGACTTATGGATGCCACCCGTTCGATAAAATACGGAACGGTTCCGTATTTCACTGAAAGAATAAACGTTTTGTTTTCGAAATGATAGTTTCCCGGATTTGACCATATTAATAACCTAAGGCTTGTATTTCTGTGCGTTTATTATATTATAATTAAGTCTATGATTTGATATTTGATAGAGCATTCTGACTGAGCGGTGGTAGGCAGTAGCAGGCTCGTAAGCATTCATTCAAACAGCACTTTCCTGTGTTTGCCAGCAGCTCTTCGCAATGCTTGAAGCACAGCGCTGTTCATCACTTCAAGCCTATCAACTCCCGAGGTTTGGCTTGGCAATACTATAGTGCTTATAAGAACATCCAATAGTCACAGGTATATGAAATACAAATGGTATAGAGAGAAATAGTCATATAATTCCTATAATAACTACAACCTAAAACTTCTTAACTGGGAATATTGAAGACTCATGTTAAAAGGAGCCACCAGCTTTCATATGTTATCATGTTCTGAGCAAGGAACTGAAACGGTAACTTTTTTTACATGGCACATATTTCACTTTTACTTTCTTCTCCAACACTTTGTTTTTGCATTATTTAAACCAAATTGAACATGTTTTATTATTTATTTGAGACTAAATTAATTTTAATTTATGTATTATATTAAGTTAATATAAGTGTTCATTCAGTATTGTCGTAATTGTCATAATTACAAATATATGGGGCGGCAGGGTAGCCTAGTGGTTAGAGCGTTGGACTAGTAACCGGAAGGTTGCGAGTTCAAACCCCGAGCTGACAAGGTACAAATATGTCGTTCTGCCCCTGAACAGGCAGTTAACCCACTGTTCCCAGGCCGTCATTGAAAATAAGAATTTGTTCTTAACTGACTTGCCTGGTTAAATAAAGGTAAAATAAATACAGTATATATATATAAATCGTCGGAGTAATCAGTGTCAGTGTCATGTCTGCTCCTGCTCCTCCTCCCTGGTGCTCGAGGGCACCTGGACTCCTTCACTTTGGTGATTACAAAGTGTCTGTTCCTTGGTTGTGTTCCCTGTGTCCGTATTGTGTTTGTTATGTGTTCCTGTCCAGACGCTGTTCCTGTTCCGTTTCATGTTCATCAGCTAATAAACCTTCACTCCCCGTACCTGCTTCTCATCTCCTGCTTCGCTCCCATAACAATATGTGACGATTGGCTTTTTTTGGTCCTCCAATAATCGGTATCGGCGTTGAAAAATCATAATAGGGTGACGTCTAGTTAAAACACTGTTTCCCATGCTTGTTTATTGAACCATGAACAATGAATGAACATGCACCTCTGGTTTTGTCGTTAGGACACTAACAGCTTACAGACGGTAGGCAATTAAGGTCACAGTTGTGAAAACTTAGTACAATAAAGAGGCACTTTTACTGACTCTGAAAAACACCAAAAGAAAGATTCCCAGGGTCCCTGCTCATCCTCGTGAACGTGCCTTAGGCATGCTGCAAGAAGGCAAAAAATTGCAATGTCCGTACTGTGAGACGCCTAAGACGGCACTACAGGGAGACTGGACGGACAGCCTATCGTCCTCGCAGTGCAGACCACGTGTAACAACACCTGCACAGGATCGGGTACATCAAACATTAAACCTGCGGGACAGGTACATGGCAACAAGAACTACCCGAGTTACACCAGGAACGGACAATCCCTCCATCAGTGCTCAGACTGTCCGCAATAAGCTGAGATAGGCTGGACTGAGGGCTTGTAGGCCTTTTGTAAGGCAGGTCCTCACCAGACATCACCAGCAACAACGTCACCTATGGGCACAAGCCCACCGGCGCTGGACCAGACAGGATTGGCAAAAAGTGCTCTTCACTGACGAGTCACATTTTTGTCTCACCAGGGGTGATGGTTCAGCTTGACATTGCCACCAGCCATAATGCTCGTTCTGTGTGTGATTAACTGCAAGACAGGAATGTCAGTGTTCTGCCATGACCAGTGAAGAGCCCGGATCTCAATCCCATTGAGCACATCTGGGACCTGTTGGATCGGAGGGTGAGGGCTAGGGCCATTCCCCCCAGAAATGTCCGGTTACTTGCAGGTGCCTTGGTGGAAGAGTGGGGTAACATCTCACAGAATGAACTGGCAAATCTGTGTAGTCCATGAGGAGGAAATGCACTGCAGTACTTAATACAGCTGGTGGCCACACCAGATATGGTACTTCTGATTTTGAACCCCCCTTTGTTCCATTTCTGTTAGTCACATGTCTTTGGAACTTGTTCAGTTTATGTCTGTTATTGAATCTTGTTATGTTCATACAAATATTTACACATATTTTTTTTTTTTTGCTGAGTTTATATGATTGAATCATCAACATACATGGACACACAGGCTTTATTTAATGCCAGTGGCAGATCATTGGTAAAAATAGAAAAGAGTAGCGGGTCTAGGGAGCTGCCCTGCGGTACACCACACCCTATTAGTTTGACATTAGAGAGGCTTCCATTAAACAAAACCCTCTGAGTTATATTAGATGAAGGTTGAAAAGCCTTTAAAAAGTTTGGGGTCACTTAGAGATGTCCTTGTTTTTGAAAGAAAACTATTGTTTTTGTCCATTTTTAAAATAACATCAAATTGATCAGAAATACAGTGCAGACGTTGTTAATGTTGTGAATGACTTTTGTTGCTGGAAACGGCTGATTTTTTTCCCCCTCCAACAACAGGACAATGACCCAAATCACATCTCCAAACTATGCAATAACTATTTAGGGAAGAAGCAGTCAGCCTGTATTCTGTCTATAATGGAGTGGCCAGCACAGTCACCAGATCTCAACCCTATTGAGCTGTTGTGGGAGCATCTTGACAATATGGTACATAAGAAGTGCCCATCAAGCCGATCCAACTTGTGGGAGGTGCTTCAGGAAGCATGGGGTGAAATCTCTTCAGATGACCTCAACAAATTGACAATTAGAATGCCAAAGGTCTGCAAGGCTGCAAATGGAGGATTCTTTGACGAAAGCAAAATTTGAAGGACACTATTATTTCAATTAAAAATAATGATTTATAACCTTGTCAACATCTTGACTATATTTCCTATTCATTTTTCAACTAATTTCATGTATGTTCTCATGGCAAACAAGGACATTTCTAAGTGACCCCAAACTTTTGAACGGTAGTGTGCATTATCTCAACAACAGGTCACGGGCAATAATACCAAAGGCTGCACTAAATCTATCAGTACAGCTCCCACATTCTTCTTATTATCACTTTCAACCAATCATCAGTCATTTGTGTCAGTGCAGTACATGTTGAGTGCCCTTCCCAACAGTTTGCTAAGAGATGGCAACAAGCTGATTGGTCTGCTGTTAGAACCAGTAAAGGCTGCTTTACCACTCTTGGGTAGTGGAATGACTTTGGCTTCCCTCCAGGCCTGAGGACAAACACCTTCATCTAGACTCAGATTAAATATATGACATAGTCACGATTGTTCGTTGTTGGCTTTTCCTGCCTAAGCTTGTCCACTGTGCCAATGAATGAATCATAAAAATAATTGGCAACATCATGGTTTTGTGATGAATAAGCCATCTGATTTGATGAAAGATGGAGTTGAATATGTCTTTCTGTCCATCATTTAATTTAAAGTACTTCCATCATTCTTTGTATCGTTGATCTTGGCTTCATAATACAGTTTATTCTTCCTTTTTGTTGAGTTAAGTCACATCATTTCTCAATTTGCAGTAAGTCAGCCAGTCGGATGTGCAGCCAGACTTATTAGCAAGTCCTTTAGCTCCATCTCTTTCATCCATACAGCTTTTCAATTCCTCATCAATCCATGGAACCGTAACTGTTCAAACAGTCAGTTTCTTAACACGTGCATGTTTATCAATAATTGGAAGAAGCAAATGCGTACATTCATAAAGTGCAGCATTTGTATGCTCCTTATTTATCACCTCAGACCAATAAATCTTTTTAACATTATCCAAATAAGAGTCACAGAAAAATATTTTGGATGATCTCTTATATACTATTTTAGGCCCAGCTTTTGGAACTCCACTATTTTGATCACTGCATCCAATGGGCATGGATACAGCTTTAGGACAAAGTTCTACAATATGAGTACAAATTTGATCAATACGTGTGGATGATCTTTTTCCTCTTGTAAATTCCCTGATAGGTTGATTTAGTTCCCCGAATCAGGCCTTCCGAGTAGTGCAGTGGTCTAAGGCACACATTGCAGTGCTAACTGTGCCACTAGTGATCCTGGTTCATGTCCAGGCTTTGTCGCAGCCAGCCACCCCCGGGAGACCCATGGGGAGGAACACAATTGGCCCAGCGTCGTCTGGGTAAGGGGAGTGTTTGGCCGGCAGGGATGTCCTTGTCCAATCTTGCTCTAGCGACTTCTGTGGCGGTTTGGCTGACACGGTCACCAGGTGTACAGTGTTTCCTCCAACACATTGGTGTGGCTGACTTCCGGTTTAAGCGGGCATTGTGTCAAGAAGCAGTACGGCTTGGTTGGGTTGTGTTTCGGAGGACACACAGCTCTCGACCTCTGAAGTCGGAAGTTTACATACACCTTAGCCAAATACATTTAAACTTAATTTTCACAATTCCTGACATTTAATGCTTGTAAAAGTTATCTGTTTTAGGTCAGTTAGGATCACCGCTTTATTTTAAGAATATGAAATGTCAGAATAATAGTAGAGAGAATAATTTATTTCAGCTTTTATTTCTTTCATCACATTCCCAGTGGGTCAGAAGTTTACATACACTCAATTAGTATTTGGTAGCATTGCCTTTAAATTGTCTAACTTGGTTCATACGTTTCAGGTAGCCTTCTACAAGCTTCCCACAATAAGCTGGGTGAATTTTGTCCCATTTACTCCTGACAGAGCTGGTGTAACTGAATCAGGTTTGTAGGCGTTCTTGCTCGCACACGCTTTTTCAGTTCTGCCCACAAATTTTCTATGGGATTGAGGTCAGGGCTTTGGATGACCACTCCAATACCTTGACTTTGTTGTCCTTAAGCCATTTTGCCACAACTTTAGAAGAATGCTTGGGGTCATTGTCCATTTGGAAGACCCATTTGCAACCAAGCTTTAACTTCCTGACTGATGTCTTGATGTTGCTTCAATATATCGACATCATTTTCCCTCCTCATGATGCCAACTATTTTGTGAAGTGCACCAGTCCCTCGTGCAGCAATGCAACCCCACAACATGATGCTGCCACCCCCGTGCTTCACGGTTGGGATGGTGTTCTTCGGCTTGCAAGCCTCTCCCTTTTTTCTCCAAACACAAATCAAATCAAATCAAATTGTATTTGTCACATACACATGTTTAGCAGATGTTAATGCGAGTGTAGCAAAATGCTTGTGCTTCTAGTTCCGACAATGCAGTAATAACCAACAAGTAATCTAACTAACAATTCCAAAACTACTGTCTTATACACAGTGTAAGGGGATAAAGAATATGTACATAAGGATATATGAATGAGTGATGGTACAGAGCAGCATAGGCAAGATACAGTAGATGGTATCGAGTACAGTATATACATATGAGATGAGTATGTAAACAAAGTGGCATAGTTAAAGTGGCTAGTGATACATGTATTACATAAGGATGCAGTCGATGATATAGAGTACAGTATATAGGTATGCATATGAGATGAATAATGTAGGGTAAGTAACATTATATAAGGTAGCATTGTTTAAAGTGGCTAGTGATATATTTACATCATTTCCCATCAATTCCCATTATTAAAGTGGCTGGAGTTGAGTCAGTGTCAGTGTGTTGGCAGCAGCCACTCAATGTTAGTGGTGGCTGTTTAACAGTCTGATGGCCTTGAGCTAGAAGTTGTTTTTCAGTCTCTCGGTCCCAGCTTTGATGCACCTGTACTGACCTCGCCTTCTGGATGATAGCGGGGTGAACAGGCAGTGGCTCGGGTGGTTGATGTCCTTGATGATCTTTATGGCCTTCCTGTAACATCGGGTGGTGTAGGTGTCCTGGAGGGCAGGTAGTTTGCCCCCGGTGATGCGTTGTGCAGACCTCACTACCCTCTGGAGAGCCTTACGGTTGTGGGCGGAGCAGTTGCCGTACCAGGCGGTGATACAGCCCGCCAGGATGCTCTCGATTGTGCATCTGTAGAAGTTTGTGAGTGCTTTTGGTGACAAGCCGAATTTCTTCAGCCTCCTGAGGTTGAAGAGGCGCTGCTGCGCCTTCTTCACGATGCTGTCAGTGTGAGTGGACCAATTCAGTTTGTCTGTGATGTGTATGCCGAGGAACTTAAAACTTGCTACCCTCTCCACTACTGTTCCATCGATGTGGATAGGGGGGTGTTCCCTCTGCTGTTTCCTGAAATCCACAATCATCTCCTTAGTTTTGTTGACGTTGAGTGTGAGGTTGTTTTCCTGACACCACACTCCGAGGGCCCTCACCTCCTCCCTGTAGGCCGTCTCGTCGTTGTTGGTAATCATTCCTACCACTGTTGTGTCGTCCGCAAACTTGATGATTGAGTTGGAGGCGTGTGTGGCTACGCAGTCGTGGGTGAACAGGGAGTACAGGAGAGGGCTCAGAACGCACACTTGTTGGGCCCCAGTGTTGAGGAACAGCGGGGTGGAGATGTTGTTGCCTACCCTCACCATCTGGGGGCGGCCCGTCAGGAAGTCCAGTACCCAATTGCACAGGGTCTCGAGCTTGATGACGAGTTTGGAGGGTACTATGGTGTTGAATGACGAGCTGTAGTCGATGAACAGCATTCTCAAATAGGTATTCCTCTTGTCCAGATGGGTTAGGGCAGTGTGCAGTGTGTTTGAGATTGCATCATCTGTGGACCTATTTGGGCGGTAAGCAAATTGGAGTGGGTCTAGGGTGTCAGCTAGGGTGGAGGTGATATGGTCCTTGACTAGTCTCTCAAAGCACTTCATGATGACGGAAGTGAGTGCTACGGGGCGGTAGTCGTTTAGCTCAGTTACCTTAGCTTTCTTGGGAACAGGAACAATGGTGGCCCTCTTGAAGCATGTGGGAACAGCAGACTGGTATAGGGATTGATTGAATATGTCCATAAACACACCGGCCAGCTGGTCTGCGCATGCTCTGAGGGCGCGGCTGGGGATGCCGTCTGGCCCTTCAGCCTGCGAGGGTTAACACGTTTAAATGTCTTACTCACCTCGGCTGCAGTGAAGGAGAGTCTGCATGTTTTCGTTGCAGGCCGTGTCAGTGGCACTGTATTGTCCTCAAAGCGCGCAAAAAAAGTTATTTAGTACAGCACTTTGAGATATCAGCTGATGTACGAAGGGCTATATAAATAAAATTTGATTGATTTAGTCTGCCTGGGAGCAAGACATCCTGGTCCATGACTTTGCTGGATTTCTTCTTGTAGTCCGTGATTGACTGTAGACCCTGCCACATGCCTCTTGTGTCTGAGCCGTTGAATTGAGATTCTACTTTGTCTCTGTACTGACGCTTAGCTTGTTTGATAGCCTTGCGGAGGGAATAGCTGCACTGTTTGTATTCGGTCATGTTACCAGTCACCTTGCCCTGATTAAAAGCAGTGGTTCGCGCTTTCAGTTTCACGCGAATGCTGCCATCAATCCACGGTTTCTGGTTAGGGAATGTTGACGATGGTCATTACGGCCAAACAATTCTGTTTTTGTTTCATCAGACCAGAGGACATTTCTCCAAAAAGTATGATCTTTGTCCCCATGTGCAGTTTATGGCAGTTTTGGAGCAGTGGCTTCTTCCTTGCTGAACGGCCTTTCAGGTTATGTCGATATTGGACTCGTTTTACTGTGGATATAGATACTTTTGTACATGTTTCCTCAAGCATCTCCACAAGGTCCTTTGCTGTTGTTCTGGGATTTATTTGCACTTTTTGCACCAAAGTACGTTCATCTCCTTCCTGAGCGGTAATGAAGGCTACGTGGTCCCATGGTGTTTATACTTGCGTACTACTGTCTGTAAACAATTGTTGGAAAAATTACTTGTGTCATGCAAAAAGTAGATGTCCTAACCGACTTGCCAAAACTATAGTTTGTTAACAAATTTGTGGAGTGGTTGAAGAACAAGTTTTAATGACTCCAACCTAAGTGTATGTAAACTTCCGACTTCATGTATATATATATATATATATATATACAGTGCCTTTCGAAAGTATTCGGCCCCCTTGAACTTTGCGACCTTTTGCCACATTTCAGGCTTCAAACATAAAGATATAAAACTGTATTTTTTGTGAAGAATCAACAACAAGGGGGACACAATCATGAAGTGGAACGACATTTATTGGATATTTCAAACTTTTTAACAAATCAAAAACTGAAAAATTGGGCGTGTAAAATTATTCAGCCCCCTTAAGTTAATACTTTGTAGCACCACCTTTTGCTGCGATTACAGCTGTAAGTCGCTTGGGGTATGTCTCTATCAGTTTTTCACATCGAGAGCCTGAGAGACTTTTTTCCCATTCCTCCTTCCGGTCACTGAGCTCGAGCTCAGTGAGGTTGGATGGAGAGCATTTGTGAACAGCAGTTTTCAGTTCTTTCCACAGATTCTCAATTGGATTCAGGTCTGGACTTTGACTTGGCCATTCTAACACCTGGATATGTTTATTTTTGAACCATTCCACTGTAGATTTTGCTTTATGTTTTGGATCATTGTCTTGTTGGAAGACAAATCTCCGTCCCAGTCTCAGGTCTTTAGCAGACTCCATCAGGTTTTCTTCCAGAATGGTCCTGTATTTGGCTCCATCCATCTTCCCATCAATTTTAACCATCTTCCCTGTCCCTGCTGAAGAAAAGCAGGCCCAAACCTTGATGCTGCCACCACCATGTTTGACAGTGGGGATGGTGTGTTCAGGGTGATGAGCTGTGTTGCTTTTACGCCAAACATAACGTTTTGTATTGTTGCCAAAAAGTTCAATTTTGGTTTCATCTGACCAGAGCACCTTCTTCCACATGTTTGGTGTGTCTCCCAGGTGGCTTGTGGCAAACTTTAAACGACACTTTTTATGGATATCTTTAAGAAATGGCTTTCTTCTTGCCACTCTTCCATAAAGGCCAGATTTGTGCAATATACGACTGATTGTTGTCCTATGGACAGAGTCTCCCACCTCAGCTGTAGATCTCTGCAGTTCATCCAGAGTGATCGTGGGCCTCTTGGCTGCATCTCTGATCAGTCTTCTCCTTGTATGAGCTGAAAGTTTAGAAGGACAGCCAGTTCTTGGTAGATTTGCAGTGGTCTGATACTCCTTCCATTTCAATATTATCGCTTGCACAGTGCTCCTTGGGATGTTTAAAGCTTGGGAAATCTTTTTGTATCCAAAACCTCTTCACAACAGTATCTCGGACCTGCCTGGTGTGTTCCTTGTTCTTCATGATGCTCTCTGCGCTTTTAACGGACCTCTGAGACTATCACAGTGCAGGTGCATTTATACAGAGACTTGATTACACACAGGTGGATTGTATTTATCATCATTAGTAATTTAGGTCAACATTGGATCATTCAGAGATCCTCACTGAACTTCTGGAGAGAGTTTGCTGCACTGAAAGTAAAGGGGCTGAATAATTTTGCACGCCCAATTTTTTATTTTTTATTTGTTAAAAAAGTTTGAAATATCCAATAAATGTCGTTCCACTTCATGATTGTGTCCCACTTGTTGTTGATTCTTCACAAACAAATACAGTTTTATATCTTTGTTTGAAGCCTGAAATGTGGCAAAAGGTCGCAAAATTCAAGGGGGACGAATACTTTCGCAAGGCACTGTATATATCTGTGTATGTATGTGTGTGTATATATGTATATATCTGTGTATATATATACTGTGTATATACTGTATGTGTCACGCCCTGACCATAGAGAGCCTTTTTATTCTCTATTTTGGTTTGGTCGGGGTGTGACTAGGGTGGGTAATCTAGGTTGTTTATTTCTATGTTGGCCTGGTATGGTTCCCAATCAGATGCAGCTGTTTAGCGTTGTCTCTGATTGGGGATCATATTTAGGCAGCCATTTCCCCACTGTGTTTTGTGGGATCTTGTTTATGTTTAATTGCCTGTGAGCACTCCATATCTTCATGTGTTGTTTGCTCTTTATTGTTTTTTGTGCTTTTCAGAAATTATAATATGTGGAACCCATATCACGCTGCGCTTTGGTACGAATGTTCTTACGACGACCGTGACAGAAGATCCCACCACACCAGGAACAAGCAGCATGCTCAGTAGGAGAAGGTATCCTGGGCTTGGGAGGAGATCAAGGACGAGAAGATATCCTGGACTTGGGAGGAAAGAATGGGAGGACACGAAAGCCTTCCTTGGAAGCAGACGCAAGGAGAGAAGAGAGGACAGCAACGACGACGGTGTTCACGGCCACAGAGAAAGCCCAAAAGACAGCCCCGATTTTGTTTTAGGGGGGAGCACACGGGGTGGTCGGGCCGAGAAGTGAACCAGAGCCAATCTGGGAGAAGATGGAGAAATTGGAGGAGAGAGAAATGAGAGAGTTGTGTTGGTGTCTGAGGCACGACATTCGCCCTAAGCAGCGTGTTATCAGTCTGATGCCACCTGTGTCAGCTGGGACTTTGCCCCCGCCCAGACAACGGGTCCAACCATGGAGCAGGGCTGGACGCCGTGCCTGGACTGAACATCGGGGCAGAGGAAGGCTCCGGCCTTGGAGCGGGACTGGACACCATGCCTGGACTGGGCATTGGCGCAGAGGAAGGCTCCGGCCTTGGGGCGGGACTGGACACCATGCCTGGACTGGGCATCGGCGCAGAGGAAGGCTCCGGCCTTGGAGCGGGACTGGACACCATGCCTGGACTGAGCATCGTCGCAGGAGGTTCCGGACCGTGGACCGTCGCAGGAGGTTCCGGACCGTGGACCATCGTAGGAGGTTGGAAGCGCTGGACTTGGGACCGTCGCCGGAAGCTCTGGACTGGGGACCTGAATTCGTTTCTAGTCATCTCTCCTCCTTCCTTCAGGTTTCTTCTTATTTTGGACTTTATATGGCGGTTGGCAACTAACTTTAGGTGGATTACCACCACCGACTGGAATGTGGACCTCAGTTAATCTTTCAATCACCCACCTGGGTATATGCTCCTAAAAACTGTTAGCAGTTGTTGTTATTCTTCAATAACACTGACCCCAAAGCAAATCAGGGGGAGAAAAACAGGTTTATTCAAAGAGAACAAATCATAGTTGTTATGCTGAGAAGTAGATGGTAGATGTTCATTCTTCCCTGTCCTCAATGATTCTCCACAGAACAAAAGACATGATGTAATTTTTAACCACCATCCCTAGCCTGTGGTTGACCAATTAGAATTTCTGGCAATAAAATTGGCCAATGGCCAAATAACAAGTATCCATAGTCAGGCTCAATGTATAGATTTTTCAGACCAATGAGATCTTGCCACATGTAGCTATGAGTTGTGGACTGAAATTCCTCCCATGTCTCTGAACCATTAATACTTAAAAACAACTATTTCCATTGATCATAATTCCCTATTACAGAAAAAAAACACTTTCTATTGATCGTTAATTCCCTCTTGACCTTTAGTCCTCTGTGTTGTGTATTTATTCTTCAAGGAGATGGCACATGGGTATCTACTCCTAAAAAACAATGAGGAGATGGCACATGGGTATCTGCTCCTAAAAACAATGAGGATATGGGAGAGGCTGTTCTTGCAGCGCGTTGAGCACCACAAATAGAATCCAGTACTATATTAGCGCCTGGCCACGCAGATGCTCGCAGACGCGCGTGTGCAGTGTGGGTGCAATGATTGAATAAAATGTATGTGTACATTTATTTTGCAACACTCTCGCACGCGAGCGATGTGGTCAGCATGTAAGAATACATATATTAAAATGGGCTATTTTCATCCCTTTCCTGGGTAACTTCTCAGAGATAGACATAATATGGAATTAACAAACAAATCAGTTGATGTGTGTGCGGGGGGGTTGAAACTATAAACCCATAGGCTTGGCTGTCTCATCTCTTCCAGGATTTTGAGAGGGAGGGTGGACAATGAGCCTGTCAGAGCAAATGTAAGCAATGTCCCCACACGCTCTGGCTGCTTTCATGGCCGGGGTAAGTTATTTTCTCTTCTGGCGCACAGCTTCAGGATAGTCCTGAAACAGCAACAGGGATCTAGACAGTCATAAAACCGGGACAATCTGCATTCCTAGCCACAAGAGCTAACTGCGTCGCGGGCTACTTTCAAACCCTCAAGAACTCAGCTGGCTTGATAGGCAGCTAACAGTGGTAGCTAGGCTAGCTGCTACACCAAGCAGCACATCAGACCCTTGATCGGCAGGATCCCTGGACAGATGGCAGAGTGTGGCCAACCCTGTCGCGGGATCCAAACTCAGAAGGTAGCTAGCTAGTAGCCAAACTTTTTCAGTAGAACACTTTTTCAGAGACTGCGAGCAGTGCGTTCCCCGAGGTGTGTGAGGTGCGAGAAGAAGGAATAGAGGGTGATAAACGTAGATGGTGAGAAAGAGGGAGCACAACTAAGTGGAAGGAAAGGAGTAATTGATTTTGGACTGAACCATTTTCTATGGCCAAACAAGTATCCCTTTTGCCAGATTCCTTACTTTTGAATCCCTGCCTTGTATATCTTGGCCTACTGGCCTGTAAACACACACGCAACAGATGGGCTTTGACTCTCAGGAAGTGGTTTGTTTATATTACAGATATGAGTGAGCTTCCATGCCCCGACAAATTGAGACTGTCCTGAGGGCAAAAGGGGGTGCAACTCAATATTAGGACCACACTGTTCCTAATGTTTTGTACACTCAGTGTATATATGATTGAGCTCCTAATGCTTCTCAATGGACAGATCATATGTAGGATAACATTTGATACTTCTCACAAATGCCATACAATACATAAAAACATTTCAAAACCAAATGTAGCATATATATAACCCATTCTCAACCTACTTTGCCTTGAAGCTGATACTTCAGGTCTTTTTCAGTCCAATAGGTTTGAATTTCTAGTCCTTCCTGTTCTGCCGGTCTCTGCATTGTTGTCACAGGTGGCTTTGTCATAAAACACATCTTGGCCAGGTCGTTTTTCTAACATGGCCAGGTCGTTTTTCAAACATGGCCAGGTCGTTATTAGATACTGTCATGAATACCCCACATGGATAAATAGAGATTTTAGTATCGGTAGGAATATTAGTCTCTAGTGTCTCCCCTAAGGCTTCTTGACCAGTCAGTCAGTCAGTCCCTTCTGGGTGGTAGCTTCGGACAAGGTTGTGGCAAGAAACACCTGTTATATCCACTTAGGGGTTACCAGAAGGTTCTGAAGACTTCTAGTTGACCCCAATCCAGTCAGATTTGGGAAGCAGTGCTCTAAATAGATGTTTGAAAGAGAGAGAGAGTGATAGAGACAGGGAAACAGAAAGAGAGGGGGGAGAGGGGGAGACAGACGGAGACAAAGGGAGAGAGACAGAGGTTGGCCTATATATAGGGTCTGGACTTGCCACATGTAGAATCTGTTCCCCTTGGTGAACCACAACCGTTTGTCAGTGTTGCTGTGTCACTACCACGCTGCCTTCATGAGAACTGCTATTTTAGTTTTAGGAGGATGGCACCGCACGGGACCACCTGGAACTGTAAAGGTTACAGTCAACAACTACTGTAGTCATATCGAATGGATGTTTGCTAAGTCACTAAGGATAGGCCATTGAAGGTCAGCTTAATTATACATTGGAGTGCGTTTGAAATACAAAATGTATTGCATTTACATTTTTGCTTGTCGCTATAGCAGGCATAAAATGAAATATGCCTCTTATATTAATGGACGCGCACGCACACACACTACAAACACATTGGGCAACATACAGTACCTTGTGCACAGTAGTGTGGAGCGTCTCTGTAGCTGCTTGGATGTTAATTATGTGCTGTCCGGGGTTAGGTTTCACATAGGCCAGCTGAAAATAAATGTCAGTCACAGTTTGTGCTTGCAGGGCAGATAAGAGTGGAGGGGGGGGGGGGGGGTAGGGAAAGGAAGAGAGTGCAGGGTAAAGAAGATAGTGGCTCAGTATTTCACACAGGGATGTCAGTGGGTAACATCGCTGACAATTGTCTGTTTCTCTCTCTCTCTCCAGCAAAGGAAAGCTCCCCCTGTCATGGCTGCTCCATCCTTCCTCCTCCTCTTCCCCCTGGGTTTGCTGTCTGCTGTGAGATCAGCCTCACTGATGGACCCTGGCTCTATGACATCATCAGGTAGACTGCTACACCCCGTACCTTTTCACACACCCGTTTGTCTCGTCATGTGATTGTCAGCACTGTAGAGAGAATGTGATGTTGATATGTATGACACTCCTACTGTATCTGATTCCACCTACGGTAACTGTCATTTATCTCTGACAACAATCATCTATCTCATAACACAATACTCCTTTTTTTCTAAATCGGATCTATTGCTCTTTTTAGTATCAAATCTTTAGCATGTGAACCGATACCCTTTCTTGTTCGATCCAATATTGCACAGTCCAGGGCATTTACACTTATCAAATCTTATATCAGACAACAGTTGCAGAGTCCTGTGTTTGCGCACATGGGAAAAGGTTGTTGGTTGAGCAAACGGCAGCCTTTCCTTTTTCAGCCAGTCCGACTGCACCAGATCAATAGTGAAGGTAAATAGATTGAACTGGGCTGTGACAAAGTCCAGGGACAGGCAGACAGGATGGGTTACATGTTGACCTAACACAGCTCCCTCCATACAGCCAAGGAAAACATGCATTTTATATACTGCACGTTTAGTAACCACTACTACAAAGGACAAATAATATGTCAAATGTAATAAGCTATAGATATCATGAGTAAAGAAAATGTGGAAGGGAGCCCTAATTGTTTTTCTCCAGTAACCATGTAAATGGTGTCTCTCCTGAGTGGTGCAATCTAAGGGAACAAAATTCAGGAATGTCATATTCATGGCCATATTCTGTTGCCACATCATTTGTGAAACTATGCTCCGAGTCTCTGAGTTCAGAACATGGCGTTATAGAGAGAGATAGCTGGACCCGGAGTTGAGCGATGTCCTTGCAATGCACTGGCTGCTGCTCAAATGGACTCTGTCCATTGTAAGTGGGTTAAAGTGAACAGCTCTGGGCCAACCTCTATTGTAGAAACTGTTCCCTCACATGATGTTTGGTCAATCTGTATGGAGTGATCTAGAATGTTTTGTCACTTACCATGAGCCTGTCTCCACTACTCTGGAATGTTTTTTAATTTGGTCTGGAGGACTCCAGTACATAATGTATCTCTCTGTGACCCTGTCTAACAGCACTCTCCATGGGGAGTCCTCAATCCTCTCCTCATCCTCTCTTCCTCGCCTCCTCCTCTACCCAGAGCTCAGTGGTCCATAGATTATAAGGGCATAAACCTGGAGCACTCCCTTATGGATTAAACTGTAAAAGTAATGGGTCGCTGTTGGCCTGCTGGTGAAGATTTAATGTTGGAACACGTCTTTGGCAGGAGTTGAGAACTCTCCCCTGAGTCATCACACAAGGATCTCTCTCCCCTCTCTCACATGAATACCTGGGTGGTGTGGCCTCTCCTCTCTCTCTCACATGAATACCTGGGTGGTGTGGCCTCTCCCCTCTCTCACATGAATACCTGGGTGGTGTTGCCTCGCTCGTCTCTCACATGAATACCTGGGTGGTGTGGCCTCTCCCCTCTCTCACATGAATACCTGGGTGGTGTGGCCTCTCCCCTCTCTCACATGAATACCTGGGTGGTGTGGCCTCTCCTCTCTCTCTCACATGAATACCTGGGTGGTGTGGCCTCTCCCCTCTCACATGAATACCTGGGTGGTGTGGCCTCTCCCCTCTCTCACATGAATACCTGGGTGGTGTTGCCTCGCTCGTCTCTCACATGAATACCTGGGTGGTGTGGCCTCTCTACTCTCACCTGAATACCTGGGTGGTGTGGCCTCTCCCCTCTCTCACATGAATACCTGGGTAGTGTTGCCTCGCTCGTCTCTCACATGAATACCTGGGTGGTGTGGCCTCTCCCCTCTCTCACATGTAAACCTGGGTGGTGTGGTCTCGCTCGTCTCTCACATGAATACCTGGGTGGTGTGGCCTCGCCCTTCTCTCACCTGAATACCTAGGTGGTGTGGCCTCTCTCCTCTCACATTAACATCTGGGTGGTGTGGCCTCGCTCCTCTCACATTAACACCTGGGTGGTGTGGCCTCACCCCTCTCTCACATTAACACCTGGGTGGTGTGGCCTCTCTCCTCTCACATTAACATCTGGGTGGTGTGGCCTCGCTCCTCTCACATTAACACGTGGGTATTGTGGCCTCACCCCTCTCTCACATTAACACCTGGGTGGTGTGGCCTCACCCCTCTCTCACATTAACACCTGGGTGGTGTGGCCTCACCCCTCTCTCACATTAACATCTGGGTGGTGTGGCCTCGCTCCTCTCACATTAACACCTGGGTGGTGTGGTCTCACCCCTCTCTCACATTAACACCTGGGTGGTGTGGCCTCACCCCTCTCTCACATTAACACCTGGGTGGTGTGGCCTCTCTCCTCTCACATTAACATCTGGGTGGTGTGGCCTCGCTCCTCTCACATTAACATCTGGGTGGTGTGGCCTCTCCTCTCTGAAACTAAGCCTCACTTTGTTCCTGGACTTCTAGAAGGTCAGAGTGGGTATCAATAAGGTTCATACAGGTGACAAAAGCATGTAGAACATATCATTTTAATAATTTCAAAAGTTGGCTAAATAAAAAAGCAATGGCAATAATAATGCCTACTAAAGTAGTTTTTATTAGTGAGCTTTCTCTGGTTTTGTGTTTGTGATATGTGTTACTGAATTTGTGGGTAGCTAAAATTATACACAAATAGTTTGATTCTAGTGTCTGTCTTTCCCCGGGGGTCTTTAGTTCACCTGGCAATAGGCTGTTCCCAAAAACTGCTGCAAACACTTATCGCTTCCAGTTTACATAAATTTCTGATAACTACAGTGCCTTGCGAAAGTATTCGGCCCCCTTGAACTTTGCGACCTTTTGCCACATTTCAGGCTTCAAACATAAAGATATAAAACTGTATTTTTTGTGAAGAATCAACAACAAGTGGGACACAATCATGAAGTGGAACGACATTTATTGGATATTTCAAACTTTTTTAACATGTCAAAAACTGAAAAATTGGGCGTGCAAAATTATTCAGCCCCTTTACTTTCAGTGCAGCAAACTCTCTCCAGAAGTTCAGTGAGGATCTCTGAATGATCCAATGTTGACCTAAATGACTAATGTTGATAAATACAATCCACCTGTGTGTAATCAAGTCTCTGTATAAATGCACCTGCACTGTGATAGTCTCAGAGGTCCGTTAAAAGCGCAGAGAGCATCATGAAGAACAAGGAACACAAATCAAAAACTGAAAAATTGTGCGTGCAAAATTATTCAGCCCCCTTAAGTTAATACTTTGTAGCGCCACCTTTTGCTGCGATTACAGCTGTAAGTCGCTTGGGATATGTCTCTATCAGTTTTGCACATCAAGAGACTGAATTTTTTTTCCCATTCCTACTTGAAAAACAGCTCGAGCTCAGTGAGGTTGGATGGAGAGCATTTGTGAACAGCAGTTTTCAGTTCTTTCCACAGATTTTCGATTGGATTGGACTGGACTTTGACTTGGCCATTCTAACACCTGGATATGTTTATTTTTTAACCATTCCATTGTAGATTTTGCTTTATGTTTTGGATCATTGTCTTGTTGGAAGACAAATCTCCGTCCCAGTCTCAGGTCTTTTGCAGACTCCATCAGGTTTTCTTCCAGAATGGTCCTGTATTTTGCTCCATCCATCTTCCCATCAATTTTAACCATCTTCCCTGTCCCTGCTGAAGAAAAGCAGGCCCAAACCATGATGCTGCCACCACCATGTTTGACAGTGGGGATGGTGTGTTCAGGGTGATGAGCTGTGTTGCTTTTACGCCAAACATAACGTTTTGCATTGTTGCCAAAAAGTTCAATTTTGGTTTCATCTGACCAGAGCACCTTCTTCCACATGTTTGGTGTGTCTCCCAGGTGGCTTGTGGCAAACTTTAAATGACACTTTTTATGGATATCTTTAAGAAATAGCTTTCTTCTTGCCACTCTTCCATAAAGGCCAGATTTGTGCAATATACGACTGATTGTTGTCCTATGGACAGAGTCTCCCACCTCAGCTGTAGATCTCTGCAGTTCATCCAGAGTGATCATGGGCCTCTTGGCTGCATCTCTGATCAGTCTTCTTCTTGTATGAGCTGAAAGTTTAGAGGGACGGCCAGGTCTTGGTAGATTTGCAGTGGTCTGATACTCCTTCCATTTCAATATTATCGCTTGCACATTGCTGCTTGGGAAATCTTTTTCTATCCAAATCCGGCTTTAAACTTCTTCACAACAGTATCTCGGACCTGCCTGGTGTGTTCCTTGTTCTTCATGATGCTCTCTGCGCTTTTAACGGACCTCTGAGACTATCACAGTGCAGGTGCATTTATACAGAGACTTGATTACACACAGGTGGATTGTATTTATCAACATTAGTCATTTAGGTCAACATTGGATCATTCAGAGATCCTCACTGAACTTCTGGAGAGAGTTTGCTGCACTGAAAGTAAAGGGGCTGAATAATTTTGCACGCCCAATTTTTCAGTTTTTGACATGTTAAAAAGTTTGAAATATCCAATAAATGTCGTTCCACTTCATGATTGTGTCCCACTTGTTGTTGATTCTTCACAAAAAAAATACAGTTTTATATCTTTATGTTTGAAGCCTGAAATGTGGCAAAAGGTCACAAAGTTCAAGGGGGCCGAATACTTTCGCAAGGCACTGTATTTAGATAACGACTGGCCATCATATGTGTCCAAAATTCCACCATATTCCCTATGAAGTGCACTACTTTTGAACAGAGCCCTATGGGGAATAGGGTGTCATTTGGGATGTAGTCAGACGCTGAGCAGTCTCCGGGAACCACAGAGTTCCATGTTCATTTGATTGGTTGTCAATGAAGGCAGTGCTAAGGAGATGATTGTGGACTTCAGGAAACAGCAGAGGGAGCACCCCCCCCATCCACATCTAAGGGACAGCAGTGGAGAAGGTGGAAAGTTTTAAGTTCCTCGGCGTACACCTCACAGACAAACTGAAATGGTCCACCCACACAGACAGTGTGGTGAAGAAGGTGCAACAGCACCTCTTCAACCTCAGGAGGCTGAAGAAAATTGGCTTGTCACCTAAAAACCCTGACAAACTTTTACAGATGCACAGTCAAGACCATCCTGTCGGGCTGTATCACAGCCTGGTACGGTAACTGTACCGCCCTTAACCACAACGCTCTCCAGAGGGTGGTGAGGTCTGCACAACGCATCACCGGGAGCAAACTACCTGCCCTCCAGGACACCTACAGCACTCAACGTCACAGGAAGGCCAAAAAGATCATCAAGGACAGCAAACACCCAAGCAACTTTCTGTTCATACCGCTAACATCCAGAAGGCGAGGTCAGTACAGGTGCATCAAAGCTGGGACCGAGAGACTGAAAAACAGCTTCTACCTCAAGGCCATCAGACTGTTAAACAGCCATCACTAACATAGAGAGGCTGCTGCCTGCATTGAGAACAAATCACTGGCCACTTTAATAAATGGATCACTAGTCACTTTAAATAATGCCACTTTAATAATGTTTACATATCTTACATTACTCATATCATATGTATATACTATATTTTATGCCATCTATTGCATCTTGCCTATGCCGCTCGGCCATCGCTCATCCATATATTCATATGCACATATTCTCATTCAGCCCTTTAGATTTGTGTGTATTAGGTAGTTGTTAGGGAATTGTTAGATTACTTTTAGACATTACTGTACTGTCGGAAGTAGAAGCACAAGCATTTCGCTACACTCACATTAACATCTGCTAACCATGTGTATGTGACCAATAACATCTGCTAACCATGTGTATGTGACCAATAACATCTGCTAACCATGTGGATGTAACCAATAACATCTGCTAACCATGTGTATGTGACCATTAACATCTGCTAACCATGTATGTGACCAATAACATCTGCTAACCATGTGTATGTGACCAATAACATCTGCTAACCATGTGTATGTGACCATTAACATCTGCTAACCATGTGTATGTGACCAATAACATCTGCTAACCATGTGTATGTGACCATTAACATCTGCTAACCATGTGTATGTGACCAATAACATCTGCTAACCATGTGTATGTGACCATTAACATCTGCTACCCATGTGTATGTGACCATTAACATCTGCTAACTATGTGTATGTGACCAATAACATCATGATAATAAATGACAAAACATGACAGTACCCCCCACTCACCGAGCGCCTCTGGGAGAGGGAGCTAACCATGTGTATGTGACCATTAACATCTGCTAACCATGTGTATGTTTATTTATTTATTTTATTTCACCTTTATTTAACCAGGTAGGCTAGTTGAGAACAGGTTCTCATTTGCAACGGCGACCTGGCCAAGATAAAGCATGGCAGTGTGAACAGACAACACAGAGTTACACATGGTGTAAACAATTAACAAGTCAATAACACAGAGAAAAAAAAGGGGAGTCTATATACAATGTGTGCAAAAGGCATGAGGAGGTAGGCGAATAATTACAATATTGCAGATTAACACTGGAGTGATAAATGATCAGATGATCATGTACAGGTAGAGATATTGGTGTGCAAAAGAGCAGAAAAGTAAATAAATAAAAACTGTGGGGATGAGGTAGGTGAAAATGGGTGTGCTATTTACCAATAGATTATGTACAGCTGCAGCGATCGGTTAGCTGCTCAGCTAGCTGATGTTTGAAGTTGGTGAGGGAGATAAAAGTCTCCACCTTCAGCGATTCAGCAAGCTGGGATGAGAACAGTGCAATTCGTTCCAGTCACAGGCAGCAGAGTACTGGAACGAAAGGCGGCCGAATGAGGTGTTGGCTTTAGGGATGATCAATGAGATACACCTGCTGGAGCGCGTGCTACGGATGGGTGTTGCCATCGTGACCAGTGAGCTGAGATAAGGCGGAGCTTTGCCTAGCATGGCCTTGTAGATGACCTGAAGCCAGTGGGTCTGGCGACAAATATGTAGCGAGGGCCAGCCGACTAGAGCATACAAGTCGCAGTGGTGGGTAGTGACCATTAACATCTGCTAACCATGTGTATGTGACCAATAACATCTGCTAACCATGTGTATGTGACCAATAACATCTGCTAACCATGTGTATGTGACCAATAACATCTGCTAACCATGTGTATGTGACCATTAACATCTGCTAACCATGTGTGTGACCAATAACATCTGCTAACCATGTGTATGTGACCATTAACATCTGCTAACCATGTGTATGTGACCAATAACATCTGCTAACCATGTGTATGTGACCAATAACATCTGCTAACCATGTGTATGTGACCATTAACATCTGCTAACCATGTGTATGTGACCAATAACATCTGCTAACCATGTGTATGTGACCATTAACATCTGCTAACCATGTGTATGTGACCAATAACATCTGCTAACCATGTGTATGTGACCAATAACATCTGCTAACCATGTGTATGTGACCATTAACATCTGCTAACCATGTGTATGTGACCAATAACATATGCTAACCATGTGTATGTGACCAATAACATCCGCTAACCATGTGTATGTGACCATTAACATCTGCTAACCATGTGTATGTGACCAATAACATCTGCTAACCATGTGTATGTGACCATTAACATCTGCTAACCATGTGTATGTGACCATTAACATCTGCTAACCATGTGTATGTGACCAATAACATCTGCTAACCATGTGTATGTGACCATTAACATCTGCTAACCATGTGTATGTGACCAATAACATCTGCTAACCATGTGTATGTGACCAATAACATCTGCTAACCATGTGTATGTGATTTGGAACTGGCCCAGTCTTCCTCAACAACGGTGAAACATCTTCCTCCTTTCTCCGCCTCTCTCTGCCTCTCTCATTCTCTCTCATTCTCTCTCCTCTCTTATTCACTCCACTATTTCCTCTACCTCTTCTATCTAAACGCCCCTGAAACTCTCAGCGTGTCTCTAGTTCCGTCATAGTTTCTACCCCAACCTGTTTTAGTATTTCTACTCTTTACATATATTTACCAGATGTGCCTCTGAAATGCAAGTTCTGTTGGGCCTTCCTAGAAATCTTTAGCTACATGTTTTTTCACCAGTGGGCAGACCGCATAACAAGTAGAAAATATGCTTTTGGAGACGCTCCCTGTGTTTAGGGCCAGACCAGGGTGATTAGTGTGTGAGTGTGTGCCTATGTGCGTGCATCTGACTGTCTGGACCCTGCGTACCTATTGATCCTGTTGTGCTGATTTTGAGGCTCTTGCTATTTAGCCATGCAGGCAGAAACAAGCGGTGACTGCACAGCGTTTGGTACGCCTTGCCACACACACACACACACACACACACACACACACACACACACACACACACACACACACACACACACACACACACACACACACACACACACACACACACACACACACACACACACACATACACAAAACACACACACACACACACACACACACACATGCACTACAATTTCAGAGCCCTCAGTCTGAGCCCTACAAAGAGCAGTACTGGGTTGTGTTTACGGTTTGTAGCAGGGCTTGGCCAAGTTAAGTAGAGACAGGGCCCAACGATACAGCCAAGTTAAGGAGAGAAAAGTACCCACCGATACAGCCAAGTTAAGTAGAGGCAGGGCCCAACTATACAGCCAAGTTAAGGAGAGAAAAGGGCCCAACGATACAGCCAAGTTAAGGAGAGAAAAGGGCCCAACGATACAGCCAAGTTAAGTAGAGAAAAGAGCCCAACGATACAGCCAAGTTAAGTAGAGGCGGGGCCCAACTATACAGCCAAGTTAAGTAGAGGCAGGGCCCAACTATACAGCCAAGTTAAGTAGAGGCAGGGCCCAACTATACAGCCAAGTTGTAATAATAATAATAATATATGCCATTTAGCAGACGCTTTTATCCAAAGCGACTTACAGTCATGTGTGCATACATTCTACGTATGGGTGGTCCCGGGAATCGAACCCACTACCCTGGCGTTACAAGCGCCATGCTCTACCAACTGAGCTACAGAAGTTAAGTAGAGGCAGGGCCCAACGATACAGCCAAGTTAAGTAGAGGCAGGGCCCAACGATACAGCCAAGTTGAGTAGAGGCAGGGCCCAACGATACAGCCAAGTTAAGTAGAGAAAAGGGCCCAACTATACAGCCAAGTTAAGTAGAGGCAGGGCCCAACTATACAGCCAAGTTAAGGAGAGAAAAGGGCGCCACTATACAGTCAAGTTAAGTAGACGCAGGGCCCAATGATACAGCCAAGTTAAGGAGAGAAAAGGGCCCAACGATACAGCCAAGTTAAGTAGAGGCAGGGCCCAACTATACAGCCAAGTTAAGGAGAGAAAAGGGCGCCACTATACAGTCAAGTTAAGTAGACGCAGGGCCCAATGATACAGCCAAGTTAAGGAGAGAAAAGGGCCCAACGATACAGCCAAGTTAAGTAGAGGCAGGGCCCAACTATACAGCCAAGTTAAGTAGAGGCAGGTACCAACGATACAGCCAAGTTAAGGAGAGAAAAGGGCCCAACGATACAGCCAAGTTAAGTAGAGGCAGGGCCCAACTATACAGCCAAGTTAAGGAGAGAAAACACAACGATACAGCCAAGTTAAGTAGAGAAAAGGGCCCAACTATACAGCCAAGTTAAGGAGAGAAAAGGGTGCAACTATACAGCCAAGTTAAGGAGAGAAAAGGGCCCAACGATACAGCCAAGTTAAGTAGAGGCAGGGCCCAACGATACAGCCAAGTTAAGTAGAGAAAAGAGCCCAACGATACAGCCAAGTTAACAGAGGCGGGGCCCAACTATACAGCCAAGTTAAGTAGAGGCAGGGCCCAACTATACAGCCAAGTTAAGTAGAGGCAGGGCCCAACTATACAGCCAAGTTGTAATAATAATAATAATATATGCCATTTAGCAGACGCTTTTATCCAAAGCGACTTACAGTCATGTGTGCATACATTCTACGTATGGGTGGTCCCGGGAATCGAATCCACTACCCTGGCGTTACAAGCGCCATGCTCTACCAACTGAGCTACAGAAGTTAAGTAGAGGCAGGGCCCAACGATACAGCCAAGTTGAGTAGAGGCAGGGCCCAACGATACAGCCAAGTTAAGTAGAGAAAAGGGCCCAACGATACAGCCAAGTTAAGTAGAGGCAGGGCCCAACTATACAGCCAAGTTAAGGAGAGAAAAGGGCGCCACTATACAGTCAAGTTAAGTAGACGCAGGGCCCAATGATACAGCCAAGTTAAGGAGAGAAAAGGGCCCAACGATACAGCCAAGTTAAGTAGAGGCAGGGCCCAACTATACAGCCAAGTTAAGTAGAGGCAGGTACCAACGATACAGCCAAGTTAAGGAGAGAAAAGGGCCCAACGATACAGCCAAGTTAAGTAGAGGCAGGGCCCAACTATACAGCCAAGTTAAGGAGAGAAAACTGTGGGGATGAGGTAGGCGAAAAACGATACAGCCAAGTTAAGTAGAGAAAAGGGCCCAACTATACAGCCAAGTTAAGGAGAGAAAAGGGTGCAACTATACAGCCAAGTTAAGGAGAGAAAAGGGCCCAACGATACAGCCAAGTTAAGTAGAGGCAGGGCCCAACGATACATCCAAGTTAAGGAGAGGCAGGGCCCAACTATACAGCCAAGTTAAGGAGAGGCAGGGCCAACTATACAGCCAAGTTAAGGAGAGGCAGGGCCCAACTATACAGCCAAGTTAAGGAGAGGCAGGGCCAACTATACAGCCAAGTTAAGGAGAGGCAGGGCCCAAGGATACAGCCAAGTTAAGGAGAGAAAAGGGCCCAACTATACAGCCAAGTTAAGTAGAGAAAAGGGCCTAACGATACAGCAGAGTTACGGAGAGAAAAGGGCCCAACGATACAGCAGAGTTACGGAGAGAAAAGGGCCCAACGATACAGCAGAGTTAAGGAGAGAAAAGGGCCCAACGTTACAGCAGAGTTACGGAGAGAAAAGGGCCCAACGATACAGCAGAGTTACGGAGAGAAAAGGGCCCAACGATACAGCAGAGTTAAGGAGAGAAAAGGGCCCAACGATACAGCAGAGTTAAGGAGAGAAAAGGGCCCAACGTTACAGCAGAGTTAAGGAGAGAAAAGGGCCCAACGATACAGCAGAGTTAAGGAGAGAAAAGGGCCCAACGTTACAGTAGAGTTACGGAGAGAAAAGGGCCCAACGATACAGCAGAGTTAAGGAGAGAAAAGGGCCCAACGATACAGCAGAGTTAAGGAGAGAAAAGGGACCAACGTTACAGCAGAGTTAAGGAGAGAAAAGGGCCCAACGATACAGCAGAGTTACGGAGAGAAAAGGGCCCAACGATACAGCAGAGTTAAGGAGAGAAAAGGGCCCAATGATACAGCCAAGTTAAGTAGAGAAAATGGCCCAACGATACAGCCAAGTTAAGTAGAGAAAATGGCCCAACGATACAGTCAAGTTAAGGAGAGACAGGGCCCAACGATACAGTCAAGTTAAGGAGAGAAAAGGGCAACACAATACAGTCAAGTTAAGGAGAGAAAAGGGCCCAACGATACAGCCAAGTTAAGTAGAGAAAAGGGCCCAACGATACATCCAAGTTAACGATACAGCCAAGTTAAGTAGAGGCAGGACCCAACAATACAGCCAAGTTAAGTAGAGGCAGGGCCCAACGATACAGCCAAGTTAAGTAGAGAAAAGGGCCCAACTATACAGCCAAGTTAAGTAGAGGCAGGGCCCAACTATACAGCCAAGTTAAGGAGAGAAAAGGGCGCCACTATACAGTCAAGTTACCTATTGATCCTGTTGTGCTGAAGTAGACGCAGGGCCCAATGATACAGCCAAGTTAAGGAGAGAAAAGGGCCCAACGATACAGCCAAGTTAAGTAGAGGCAGGGCCCAACTATACAGCCAAGTTAAGTAGAGGCAGGTACCAACGATACAGCCAAGTTAAGGAGAGAAAAGGGCCCAACGATACAGCCAAGTTAAGTAGAGGCAGGGCCCAACTATACAGCCAAGTTAAGGAGAGAAAACGGCGCAACGATACAGCCAAGTTAAGTAGAGAAAAGGGCCCAACTATACAGCCAAGTTAAGGAGAGAAAAGGGTGCAACTATACAGCCAAGTTAAGGAGAGAAAAGGGCCCAACGATACAGCCAAGTTAAGTAGAGGCAGGGCCCAACGATACAGCCAAGTTAAGTAGAGAAAAGAGCCCAACGATACAGCCAAGTTAAGTAGAGGCGGGGCCCAACTATACAGCCAAGTTAAGTAGAGGCAGGGCCCAACTATACAGCCAAGTTAAGTAGAGGCAGGGCCCAACTATACAGCCAAGTTGTAATAATAATAATAATATATGCCATTTAGCAGACGCTTTTATCCAAAGCGACTTACAGTCATGTGTGCATACATTCTACGTATGGGTGGTCCCGGGAATCGAATCCACTACCCTGGCGTTACAAGCGCCATGCTCTACCAACTGAGCTACAGAAGTTAAGTAGAGGCAGGGCCCAACGATACAGCCAAGTTAAGTAGAGGCAGGGCCCAACGATACAGCCAAGTTGAGTAGAGGCAGGGCCCAACGATACAGCCAAGTTAAGTAGAGAAAAGGGCCCAACTATACAGCCAAGTTAAGTAGAGGCAGGGCCCAACTATACAGCCAAGTTAAGGAGAGAAAAGGGCGCCACTATACAGTCAAGTTAAGTAGACGCAGGGCCCAATGATACAGCCAAGTTAAGGAGAGAAAAGGGCCCAACGATACAGCCAAGTTAAGTAGAGGCAGGGCCCAACTATACAGCCAAGTTAAGGAGAGAAAAGGGCGCCACTATACAGTCAAGTTAAGTAGACGCAGGGCCCAATGATACAGCCAAGTTAAGGAGAGAAAAGGGCCCAACGATACAGCCAAGTTAAGTAGAGGCAGGGCCCAACTATACAGCCAAGTTAAGTAGAGGCAGGTACCAACGATACAGCCAAGTTAAGGAGAGAAAAGGGCCCAACGATACAGCCAAGTTAAGTAGAGGCAGGGCCCAACTATACAGCCAAGTTAAGGAGAGAAAACGGCGCAACGATACAGCCAAGTTAAGTAGAGAAAAGGGCCCAACTATACAGCCAAGTTAAGGAGAGAAAAGGGTGCAACTATACAGCCAAGTTAAGGAGAGAAAAGGGCCCAACGATACAGCCAAGTTAAGTAGAGGCAGGGCCCAACGATACATCCAAGTTAAGGAGAGGCAGGGCCCAACTATACAGCCAAGTTAAGGAGAGGCAGGGCCAACTATACAGCCAAGTTAAGGAGAGGCAGGGCCCAACTATACAGCCAAGTTAAGGAGAGGCAGGGCCAACTATACAGCCAAGTTAAGGAGAGGCAGGGCCCAAGGATACAGCCAAGTTAAGGAGAGAAAAGGGCCCAACTATACAGCCAAGTTAAGTAGAGAAAAGGGCCTAACGATACAGCAGAGTTACGGAGAGAAAAGGGCCCAACGATACAGCAGAGTTACGGAGAGAAAAGGGCCCAACGATACAGCAGAGTTAAGGAGAGAAAAGGGCCCAACGTTACAGCAGAGTTACGGAGAGAAAAGGGCCCAACGATACAGCAGAGTTACGGAGAGAAAAGGGCCCAACGATACAGCAGAGTTAAGGAGAGAAAAGGGCCCAACGATACAGCAGAGTTAAGGAGAGAAAAGGGCCCAACGTTACAGCAGAGTTAAGGAGAGAAAAGGGCCCAACGATACAGCAGAGTTAAGGAGAGAAAAGGGCCCAACGTTACAGTAGAGTTACGGAGAGAAAAGGGCCCAACGATACAGCAGAGTTAAGGAGAGAAAAGGGCCCAACGATACAGCAGAGTTAAGGAGAGAAAAGGGACCAACGTTACAGCAGAGTTAAGGAGAGAAAAGGGCCCAACGATACAGCAGAGTTACGGAGAGAAAAGGGCCCAACGATACAGCAGAGTTAAGGAGAGAAAAGGGCCCAATGATACAGCCAAGTTAAGTAGAGAAAATGGCCCAACGATACAGCCAAGTTAAGTAGAGAAAATGGCCCAACGATACAGTCAAGTTAAGGAGAGACAGGGCCCAACGATACAGTCAAGTTAAGGAGAGAAAAGGGCAACACAATACAGTCAAGTTAAGGAGAGAAAAGGGCCCAACGATACAGCCAAGTTAAGTAGAGAAAAGGGCCCAACGATACATCCAAGTTAACGATACAGCCAAGTTAAGTAGAGGCAGGACCCAACAATACAGCCAAGTTAAGTAGAGGCAGGGCCCAACTATACAGCCAAGTTAAGTAGAGGCAGGGCCCAACGATACATCCAAGTTAAGGAGAGAAAAGGGCCCAACGATACAGCCAAGTTAAGTAGAGGCAGGGCCCAACGATACATCCAAGTTAAGTAGAGAAAAGGGCCCAACGATACAGCCAAGTTAAGTACAGAAAAGGGCCCAACGATACAGCCAAGTTAAGTAGAGAAAAGGGCCCAACGATAGAGCCAAGTTAAGGAGAGAAAGGGGCCCAATGATGTAGACAAGTTAAGTAGAAACAGGGCCCAACGATACAGCCAAGTTAAGGAGAGACAGGGCCCAACGATACAGCCAAGTTAAGGAGAGACAGGGCCCAACGATACAGACAAGTTAAGGAGAGACAGGGCCCAACGATATAGACAAGTTAATGAGAGACAGGGCCCAACAATACAGACAAGGATTTATGGGAAAGAATAGAAGGAGAACCAGGGAAGAACTTTCAAGGGGTGAGGGATGGAGGGTATGAGGGATGTTAAGATGATACATTTCCAATTTGTGCATCCACCATGGCTCTCCACCTCACTCTCTTCTGTATGAGGGCTTTGGCCTCTTGCCAGGAGATCCCAGCTTTGTTCAGTTCTCGTAGTGTTCTTGGCACAACATTCAAACATCTGGCAGATATTAGCCTGGAGAAACCATACAATGCTCAGGCCTTATTCCATGTTCCAGGTAGAAACATACTCTATAAGGAGGCCAGTAACAGAACAAAATGATGTGAGAATATTTTATGTTGGCTAAAAGCCCCCAGTGAAAACTAGGCTAGAACCACCTCAGTCAGTCCGTGTGAGAGACCAGCGACTAATCTTAACAAAGCAATCCAATGCCAAAGCAGTGTGCGCGTGTCTGTTGAGAAGGGTAACTGTAACCCGACCGACTCATCTATATTTACTCTCAGCCATTCTTAATATGACATAACCAAGCTAATGCTGTGGTTGGGAGGTTATTACAGGAGATGAACATTATCTTGGGCTAATAAATGACTGGATCCTGGCTAATCTGTCTGGGACTGTGAGTGGACCCCGGCAAACTATGGTTATCACACTTCAAAGTACAATGGGGATGATGGTCTTAAGGCTCAACTCAATCTAACCCACATAGAACTATTGTTGGTATTTTCTTTAACTCTTATTTTACAAGGTAAATTAACTGAGAACACATTCTCATTTGCAGCAATGATCTGGGGGATAGTTACAGGGGAGAGGAGGGGGGGTGAATGAATCAATTGGAAGCTATTAACTGAGTAGTTATTTTTCCTATGGCCATATTCATTCACTAAATGGTTTAATGTACTTTAAAAACGAACAACTCCTGCTACTTTCATTTCACAGGTTTGCTTCCGGTCTGTTTTCAGAATAAGACGTTTTGGTGTGCAGACAGTAGTTTGTGAATATGGACTAGCACGGTGTAAACATGGACAAGTTGAATAGGTTTTCAACCTTAGATAGAGCTCCAGTTAACTTTTATAGGGGATTCTCTTTGTTTCTTAGAGGTGTGTTGAAGTTGTCTTTGTAGATCTGAACACAGGGGTTTGGTTTGTTATGGACGTGTGTGTGTGTGTGTGTGTGTGTGTGTGTGTGTGTGTGTGTGTGTGTGTGTGTGTGTGTGTGTGTGTGTGTGTGTGTGTGTGTGTGTGTGTGTGTGTGTGTGTGTGTGTGTGTGTGTGTGTGTGTGTGTGTGTGTGTGTGTGTGTGTGTGTGTGTGTGTGTGTGTGTACATTTTACTGTACTTGTGAGTACCAGAAGTCCTCACTAGAATACTAAACCAACTCAAATTCAGAGGTGAGGACATTTTGCCGGTCCTTGCTTGTAAAAAGGCTATTTTAGGATTTTTTTCTTTTTTTCTACTTTTAGGGTGAAGGGTTTGGCTTACCGGTTAGGGAAAATAGGACTTTGAATGATAATCAATTGTTGATCCCCAAAAAGTCCTCACAAATATAGTAAGACATAGGTGAGTGTGCGTGTTGGCAGTTATTTTTAACACCTGTTTACAATCCCTTGTGTGAATCTGGTGTTCAGTGTGTCTGTCCCATCCGTCTGTGTCTCTCTGTGCTTAGTTTCTGTCCATGAAAACAGGGTGTAGTCTAACACGGCCCCTCAGCCTGTCCACCTTATGGTTAGTTGACCTTTAACTTGATGATGTACAGTATAGGGGCATAATTCACTGAAGCTTCCTTTATACACGTGTAAATGTTACATACACAACCAATACCTCATCCTCATCTGTTCACTTCAAAACCAGGATGATGCCTCAGCATGAACCTCTAAAGCAGGGGTGTAAAAACTTTACAAGACTCCAAACGGTGAAGCTCAGTTGTACTGTAAAAAGCATATTTCCCCCTTAAAAACAGTTAAAAAGACCATTAAAAGCAGGGTTGCCAAAGTCATTCCACTTAGGGCCGAGTGTCTGCAGGTTTTATTTTTTTACTTTCAATTAAGACCTAGACAACCAGGTGAGGGGAGTTCCTTACTAATCAGTGACCTTAATTCATCAATCAAGTACAAGGGAGAAGCGAAAAGCTGCAACCGCTCGGCCCTCCGTGGAAGGAGTTTGACACGTGCTTTAAAGTGTCTTTTTAACCGCTTACGGTGTAAATATGTTTTTTACCCAGCTGAGCTCAACGTTTGTAGTCTTGTGGAAATTAGGCTATTCAGGACTACAGCTTAAGATATGACCCAATATACACTACCGTTCAAACGTTTGGGGTCACTTAGACATGTCCTTGTTTTCCATGAAAACATACATGAAATGAGTTGAAAAATGAATAGGAAATATAGTCAAGATGTTGACAAGGTTATAAATATTGATTTTTAATTGAAATAATAGTGTCCATCAAACTTTGTTTTCGTCAAAGAATCTTCCATTTGCAGCAATTACAGCCTTGCAGACCTTTGGCATTCTAATTGTCAATTTGTTGAGGTCATCTGAAGAGATTTCACCCCATGCTTCCTGAAGCACCTCCCACAAGTTGGATTGGCTTGATGGGCACTTCTTATGTACCATATTGTCAAGCTGCTCCCACAACAGCTCAATAGGGTTGAGATCTGGTGACTGTGCTGGCCACTCCATTATAGACAGAATACCAGCTGACTGCTTCTTCCCTAAATAGTTATTGCATAGTTTGGAGCTCTGATTTTGGTCATTGTCCTGTTGTAGGAGGAAATTGGCTCCAATTAAGTGCCATCTGCAGGGTATGGCATGGCGTTTCAAAATGGAGTGATAGCCTTCCTTCTTCAAGATCCCTTTTACCCCACCATGCTTGACAGATGCCGTCAAGCCTCTTTTTATTTTTTCTGCATCTCACAAATGTTTTTCATTGCTATCCGAACACCTCAAACTTAGATTTGTCTGTCCATAACACATCTTCCTTTGTCCAGTGTCTGTGTTCTTTTGCCCATCTTAATATTTTATTTTTATTGGCCAGTCAGAGATATGGCTTTTTCTTTACAACTCTGCCTAGAAGGCCAGCATCCAGAAGCTGCCTCTTCACTGTTGACATTGAGACTGGTGTTTTGCGGGTACTATTTAATGAAGCTGCCAGTTGAGGACTTGTGAGGCGTCTGTTTCTCAAACTAGACACTAATGTACTTGTCCTCTTGGATAGGTTGTGCACCGGGGCCTCCCACTCCTCTTTCTATACTGGTTAGAGACAATTTGCTCTGTTCTGTGAAGGGAG
The DNA here is from genome assembly GCF_021184085.1 of Oncorhynchus gorbuscha. NCBI lineage: Eukaryota > Metazoa > Chordata > Actinopteri > Salmoniformes > Salmonidae > Oncorhynchus > Oncorhynchus gorbuscha. Next base: position 80,439,835 of record NC_060177.1, on the reverse strand, counting down.
TAGTAGACAGCGTTGTATGAGATCTTCAGTTTGTTGGCAATTTCTCGCATGGAATAGCCTTCATTTCTCAGAACAAGAATAGCCTGATGAGTTTCAGAAGAAAGTTCTTTGTTTCTGGCCATTTTGAGCTTGTAATCGAACCCACAAATGCTGATGCTCCAGATACTCAACTAGTCTAAAGAAGGCCAGTTTTATTTCTTCTTTAATCAGAAAAACAGTTTGCAGCTGTGCAAACATAATTGCAAAAGGGTTTTCTAATGATCAATTCACCTTTTAAAATGATCAACTTGGATTAGCTAACAACATGCCATTGGAACACAGGAGTGATGTTTGCTGATTAAAAAAAAAATCCAGCTACAATTGTTTCCAGCTTCAATTGTCATTTACAATATTAACAATGTCTACATTGTATTTCTGATCAATTTGATGTTATTTTAATAGACAAAAAAATAGTATTTCTTTCAAAAACAAGGACATTTCTAAATGACCCCAAACTTTTGAAAAGGTAGTGTACTTTATTAACATTTCTTTGTCATTCAGGCTTATTTTTCATATTCTGAAAAACACATGTTTAGATTTGAGAAAAGTTTTATTGGAGCACTTCCTACATCGATGATTTGAAATCTCAACCACTTCCTGAATGGAATTGTGCGTGTGTGTCAGGTTGGTGCCAGGAAGACATATGGGCCAGCAGGTTATGGTGACACAGCAGAACCGTAGATATACATAGTTTGCCAAAACGCTGCTTAAGAATTAGCATCTTAATGTCCTGCCTCTCCATTTGGTTTCTAGGGGAAGGTTTTCAAATCTGTACTCAACCCCCCTCCAACCCTCCCCTTTTGAAAAGTACACCCATGTTTACCATCCAGGCTGCACTGAATGACAACAACTATGCCACTATGCCACTTTGTTTACTTTGTCTACATACTCATCTCATATGTATATACTGTACTCGATACCATCTACTCTGTACCATCACACATATATCCTTATGTACATATTCTTTATCTCCTTACACTGTGTATAAGACAGTAGTTTTGGAATTGTTAGTTAGATTACTTGTTGGTTATCACTGCATTGTCGGAACTAGAAGCACAAGCATTTCGCTACACTCGCATTAACATCTGCTAACCACGTGTATGTGACAAATAAAATTTGATTTGAGGTATCTGATGCGACAATTTTGCAGGTAAGCAGTGGCTACTAGAGAACTTTTGGGTTAAAATCCAGGTCTCCAATTCAAGCACCAGCTCAGGATAATAAGGATAATCAGGATAATTAATCATGCTAATCCAAGGCACCGGGACATCGCCATCGGTCACGAGATCCTTTTCACGTATCATGATGGAGAAGACGATTTCAACAACCAGCCTTGGTTGAGATTTATCTAATATAAAGACCGTATGTGACCGTCCGGCTCAAATCGGTCTTATGTAGCAAAATATTTAATTGTGTTTTTTTACATTGGATAAAAGTAAAGACTCAGAGCTACACAACTACAGTTGATGAACAGTGGGAAAGTAATTTAGCTTTGAATGTTGATAAACTTGTAAACTAACTTTTGAGAGAATGTCCTTTGAATGTTTTGGTACGACTATTGGAGAGCTCTTCTTTGTCTACACCCATTCAGCATCGTTCACAACCTCTTAAGATTTAGCCCCACCCATCTCTTTAAGGGTTGATGAGAATGTACTAACAGCAGTCAAGCACACAACCTAAGTTGCTAGCTACTTCCAGACATCTAAGTGTGCGAGAACAGCAACAACAACATTACTTTCCCTAGCAGAGTGTTGTTATCCAGAGCGTTGGTGACTGCAACTGTGCTGTCAGATTGCCCGTTCGTAAATTCAGAGCACTTCGCATTCAGAGCGCACAGCAGACACTCTGGCTGATGAGTTTACTGACACCTGACACCCATATTCAACGGGTGTTGAGCATTTGTAAATTTGTAAAGTCTCGCACACTCAGACGAGAGTGCTCTGAAACCGGTGTAGATGGCCAGACTGAATTTACGAATGCACTATAAATGGTTACTTGCATAGTAGAGTCTTTTCATGTAGTTAGCTAACTAGTTAGGTAAACAATGAACCCTAATGAACCATAATCACATAATGATGTTACTATCCTGCATGAATCTGCAAGTGAACCTGGTTGGTAATCTAATGTTAGCTAGCTAACATTAGGCTATAGCTAGCTAACATTAGGCTATAGCTAGCTAACATTAGGCTATAGCTAGCTAACATTAGGCTATAGCTAGCTAACATTAGGCTATAGCTAGCTAACATTAGGCTATAGCTAGCTAACATTAGGCTATAGCTAGCTAAGCAAATGGCTCTGAGATACAAATAATAAGCTCATACACGTAATGCTAGCCAGCCGACCAGCTAGAGGTTTTTAAATCTGTACTCAAAACCCCTCCCCTATAGCTAGTTAGTTTGGTAAACAATGAACCATAATCACAACTCATGACATTACTACCCTGCATGAATCTGCAGGTAGCTAACCAACCAGGTTGAACATTAGCTAGCTAACATTAGGCTATAACTAGCCAAGCAAATGGCTCTTTCTGTCAATTAGAAATGTGTAATATCTGAAAATATAGCTAGCTAGACTATTCATGGTTGGACGTGTCTCCTGTCAGATGCCATGGTTACCCTTAGTTTGAAGATGTAATCCGGAGACAGGTGTTTTCTCCATCTCCTTAGCTATCACACTCAAATTCCACTGATTTCAAAACTCAGTCCTCCAGAAAGTGGAGAACAACACTTATGCAGTTGTAATACATGCTAAAAAAAATTTAAGCCAGGTTAGACAGGATTAGCTAGACATACTGTCCAGCTCAAATAGACAGAAGCGTGCTATATGGCAGACCAATACAAACTCATCTCTCGGCATGTCCAGCCCACTCATTATCTCAGCCAATCATGGCGAGTGGGAAGGTTAATGTATTCTTTGGCTAAACTAACTAGGCTCGTAATATATCAATTGTATTCATATTTACAGATGGCATACAATTTTGTTATTAAGGCACATAAAAGTTCACATGTTCGAGAAGGCATGTCTGCCAAAAAAATGCATTTTGATTTTTTTTTTTTTACTTTACGTTCAAATGGCTCTCCTGTGAAGTAGTGACCCGCGACATACACATAGTTTCCTGAGATGGGTCACATATTGCCCTCACCTATTGGATAACTTTGAAATGAGGATAGAACATTAGCCAGTATCTCGTTTTGTTCTTGCTCAAAGACAAAAGGTCCCACCTGCTGCGCGCACGTGTGTGTGTGTGTGTGTGTGTGTGTGTGTGTGTGTGTGTGTGTGTGTGTGTGTGTGTGTGTGTGTGTGTGTGTGTGTGTGTGTGTGTGTGTGTGTGTGTGTGTGTGTGTGTGTGTGTGTGTGTGTGTGTGTGTGTGTGTGTGTGTGTGTGTGTGTGTGTGTGTGTGTGTGTGTGTGTGTGGTTATGTTGGTGTGTGTGTCTCAATCTATTCCATATTGTAAGACATACCCAGCCTTGTGGATTGGGTTTTGTCCCACGTCTCTCTTATCAGTGTGGTGACAAACTATACTGTGTTCCATTATTTGCTAATTAGTCAGATGAGTGAATGATGGATATGGTTAATGTCATAGAGATCCTATTGGTATTATAATCCTAATTCTATGGTTACTAATGTAATAATGCTGCATGAACACCCCAGTCAGAGGAGACCTTCCCCGTCAACACACATTTACTGTAGCAGTTATTATTAGCTATTATCATCCTACTTAATTGAATTAGTGTTCAGTAAACACAGTTTTTATAACACTCACTCTGTCTGTCTTGCTCATCTGTTTGGCTTTAATGGATCAGTCCTGCAGACGTGTATACACAGTGCGATGGCCTTGAGTAGCATTTCATTTGGTTTGTACCGGTGATGGAAAGCTAAGAGCAAAGAATTGCCAGCGTACCTCAGAGACTAGTAAGAAACAACAGCTTCCTCTGTTCTGTGTGTTTAGTCTGTGTGTACAGTGTTTTTGTGTGTGTTCGTGCGTGTGTGTTTGTGTGCACGTTAATGTGTGTGTAAAAAGCTGTGGCCTTTCTCATGTCATGCTCTGAATGGATGTAGCCTAACTCAATTTGCACGGAAATCACATTTAATCCCACTGATTTGGACACTTAAGTGGAGAGAGCAACATGGTTGGTGAAAGGACATGCTTTTAAAATGACAGAGGTCCTGTAAAGCAGAGGGATATTACATGGGGCCTATGGGGATGGATATAGGGCACTTACTAGCTAATCACATCTGTATTCAGAGCTACAGGTTTAAGCACAGTAGTTACAAGGGAGCAATGGATCTAATGATGGGAAACATTTAAGGCAAGGATCTAATGATGGGAACATTTAAGGCAAGGATCTAATGATGGGAACATTTAAGGCAAGGATCTAATGATGGGAACATTTAAGGCAAGGATCTAATGATGGGAAACATTTAAGGCAAGGATCTAATGATGGGAAACATTTAAGGCAAGGATCTAATGATGGGCACATTTAAGGCAAGGATCTAATGATGGGAACATTTAAGGCAAGCATCTAATGATGGGAACATTTAAGGCAAGGATCTAATGATGGGAAACATTTAAGGCAAGGATCTAATGATGGGAAACATTTAAGGCAAGGATCAGACTGCAGCTAGCTGGTGTGTCTCGATGAAGAAGAAACTGTAAAGGCCAACATGGCATTCTGATGAGCCTGTGAATGTAATGACAATAAAAGGCTGTTTTTAATTATTGTGAACGTCCTTTTTATGCATGTAGAAATGCATGCTAACTCGGATAGCACACGCATGTAGAAACACTTTATTATTTCACGTTTAGATTTGTGTATTGTTGTGAGGTACTTTTTTTAAACTAGGCAAGTCAGTTAAGAACCAATTCTTATTTACAATGACGGCCTACCCCAGCCAAACCCTCCCCTAACCTGGACGACACCATAATTTGCAAATTAATTCAAAATACTACAATGTGATTTTTGGTGGCTGACTAAATACTGACTAAATACTTTTTTGCCCCACTGTACGTGTTCATGAGAGTCTCACCTTTGCACAGAGTAGCCCAAACTGTCCGGATGCTACAGACAGAAATTGGCAGATCTGCTGTACCAACTTCAGACAAGTCTCCTGACACTTGTGGAGGTCAAAACCATTGTGTGAGAGTCATCTTTCCATTGAGGGGTCATAATAGTTGTAGGCCAAATCGTTCAGATGCTGCAGACGATTTTGTGAGAAGTGAAGATTTTCGGGATGTCGCATGTTCTGACAAATACCGCTCTAGCTTTGTCACCTTTCGCCGCAGATGTGGTAGTGCGACATGGGCAGATGAGGTAGTGCGACATGGGCAGATGCGGTAGTGCGACATGGGCAGATGCGGTAGTGCGACATGGGCAGATGCGGTAGTGCGACACGGGCAGATGAGGTAGTGCGACACGGGCAGATGAGGTAGTGCGACATGGGCAGATGAGGTAGTGCGACATGGGCAGATGCGGTAGTGCGACACGGGCAGATGAGGTAGTGCGACACGGGCAGATGAGGTAGTGCGACATGGGCAGATGTGGTAGTGCGACATGGGCAGATGTGGTAGTGCGACATGGGCAGATGCGGTAGTGCGACATGGGCAGATGAGGTAGTGCGACATGGGCAGATGAGGTAGTGCGACATGGGCAGATGAGGTAGTGCGACATGGGCAGATGAGGTAGTGCGACATGGGCAGATGCGGTAGTGCGACATGGGCAGATGCGGTAGTGCGACATGGGCAGATGTGGTAGTGCGACATGGGCAGATGTGGTAGTGCGACATGGGCAGATGCGGTAGTGCGACATGGGCAGATGAGGTAGTGCGACATGGGCAGATGCGGTAGTGCGACATGGGCAGATGTGGTAGTGCGACATGGGCAGATGTGGTAGTGCGACATGGGCAGATGTGGTAGTGCGACATGGGCAGATGCGGTAGTGCGACATGGGCAGATGAGGTAGTGCGACATGGGCAGATGCGGTAGTGCGACACGGGCAGATGAGGTAGTGCGACACGGGCAGATGCGGTAGTGCGACATGGGCAGATGAGGTAGTGCGACATGGGCAGATGCGGTAGTGCGACACGGGCAGATGCGGTAGTGCGACACGGGCAGATGCGGTAGTGCGACACGGGCAGATGAGGTAGTGCGACACGGGCAGATGAGGTAGTGTGACACGGGCAGATGTGGTAGTGCGACACGGGCAGATGAGGTAGTGCGACACGGGCAGATGAGGTAGTGCGACACGGGCAGATGAGGTAGTGCGACACGGGCAGATGAGGTAGTGCGGCACGGGCAGATGCGGTAGTGCGACACGGGCAGATGAGGTAGTGCGACACGGGCAGATGAGGTAGTGCGACACGGGCAGATGAGGTAGTGCGACACGGGCAGATGAGTTAGTGCGACACGGGCAGATGAGGTAGTGCGACATGGGCAGATGAGGTAGTGCGACACGGGCAGATGAGGTAGTGCGACATGGGCAGATGAGGTAGTGCGACATGGGCAGATGAGGTAGTGCGACATGGGCAGATGCGGTAGTGCGACATGGGCAGATGAGGTAGTGCGACATGGGCAGATGAGGTAGTGCGACATGGGCAGATGAGGTAGTGCGACATGGGCAGATGAGGTAGTGCGACATGGGCAGATGAGGTAGTGCGACATGGGCAGATGAGGTAGTGCGACATGGGCAGATGAGGTAGTGCGACATGGGCAGATGAGGTAGTGCGACATGGGCAGATGCGGTAGTGCGACATGGGCAGATGAGGTAGTGCGACATGGGCAGATGAGGTAGTGCGACATGGGCAGATGCGGTAGTGCGACATGGGCAGATGCGGTGATTGAGACGCATTCAAAAAACAAATCTCTAGTTTAAACTGACAGATTTTTATGGGGATTTTTGTATTATGCTAATTGTATTTCCATGGGGGGCGCCGACATCGGCCTCAGGTTCAACTTCTATGGACACCGGAATGTTCTTGCAACGTTCCCACGAAATATGCCAAGAGCATTATCTTATTGTCAGAGAACATGGTAGCCATGATCTGTGTACATTGAAGGTGTGACATTGATGGAATCCTAACCCTCAGAACACTGGACGCTGGAACGTTCCAATGAAAAGTGTCTAGAACATTAATACTGAATATGCTGAGAACATGGTAACCACATTCTGGGTAAGATCTGTTTGACATTAAGGAAATTGTCTCTTGGAAACAGTCCTTGCACATTACTGGAACATTCCTATGAAAATGTTAGGTATTGACCTAATGAGACTCTTAAAGGGAAATTTCTTCTAAATGTTTCGACTTCATATTCATCCTCTCCAGCACCACCCCAACATCAACATATATGAAAATGGGGTGTTTCTATGTTTGGTAGTAAACAAGATAGAGGAAGATATGTGTTTCCAATGGCATCATCATTGTGCATCATGTCATTTTAACCAATAATGAGTAGGCACTGCCTACTAATGGATGGGTTGGCTTACAACGTCACAAAATGATGTGCGTGCTTCCATGGGGCAGAAGTCAGCCTGTTGTAGTTCTGGATGGACAGATTGCTAGCAAGAATGACAAGAAACTGCCATGTGGGGAATTGTAAGTGGCTCATTTCATCTTGTTATTGATACCATGTCGTAAGTAATTTCATGTCACGGCTAATATTTTTTTTATTTAACTACGCAAGTCAGTTAAGAACAAATTCTTATTTACAATGATGGCCTAGGAACAGTGGGTTAACTGCCTTGTTCAGGGGCAGAATTACAGATGTTCATCTTGTCAGCTCTGGGTTTTGATCTAGCAACCTTTCGGTTACTGGTCCAAAGCTCTAACCACTAAGCTACCTGCCACCCCATAATATGCCTCCCCCCATGTTGTCAACAATCTAAGCCTGTCATGTTTTGTCTTATATCATCTTGTCATTTTGCTTTTCCTTCTGTTCGTTTCCCCCTGCTGGTCTTATTAGGTTCGTTCCCTTTTTCTATCCCTCTCTCTCCCCCTCCCTCTCTCTCCTCTCTCTATCGTTCCGTTCCTGCTCCCAGCTGTTCCTATTCCCCTAATCATCATTTAGTCTTCCCACACCTGTTCCCGATCCTTTCCCCTGATTAGAGTCCCTATTTATTCCTTTGTGTTCCGTTCCTGTCCCGTCGGTTCCTTGTTTTGTATTCACCATGCTGTGATTGTGTTTCGCCCTGTCCTGTCGTGTTTTTGCCTTCATCAGATGCTGCGTGTGAGCAGGTGTCTCTGTCTACTACGGCCTGCGCCTACCCGAAGCGACCTGCAGTCTGTGGCCGCTTCTCTTGTCATTCCCCTCTACAGACTAGAGGATTTCTGTTATTCCCTGTTTGGATTTAAATAAACTCTGTTTCTGTTAAGTCGCTTTTGGGTCCTCTATCACCTGCATGACAGAAGGAACCGACCAAGTAATGGACCCAGCGACTTCAGACGCTCGTTACACTGCCGTCGAGATCCAAGGAGCCATGCTCGGCAGACACGAGCAGGAATTGTCTGCTGCTCGCCATGCCGTGGAGAACCTGGCCGCTCAGGTTTCCGACCTCTCTGGACAGTTCCAGAGTCTACGTCTCGTGCCACCTGTTACTTCCTGGCCTGCCGAGCCTCCAGAACCTAGGGTTAATAACCCACCTTGCTACTCCGGGCAGCCCACTGAGTGCCGCTCCTTTCTCACGCAGTGTGAGATTGTGTTCTCTCTCCAACCCAACACATACTCTAGAGAGAGAGCTCGGGTTGCTTACGTCATTTCACTCCTTACTGGCCGGGCTCGAGAATGGGGCACAGCTATCTGGGAGGCAAGGGCTGATTGCTCTAACAAGTTCCAGAACTTTAAAGAGGAGATGATTCGGGTTTTTGACCGTTCAGTTTTTGGTAGGGAGGCTTCTAGGGCCCTGGCTTCCTTATGCCAAGGTGAACGGTCCATAACGGATTATTCTATTGAGTTTCGCACTCTTGCTGCCTCTAGTGAGTGGAACGAGCCGGCGCTGCTCGCTCGTTTTCTGGAGGGACTCCACGCAGTGGTTAAGGATGAGATTCTCTCCCGGGAGGTTCCTTCAGATGTGGACTCTTTGATTGCTCTCGCCATCCGCATAGAACGACGGGTAGATCTTCGTCACCGGGCTCGTGGAAGAGAGCTCGCATCAACGGTGTTTCCCTGCTCCGCATCGCAACCATCTCCCTCCTCTGGCTTTGAGACTGAGCCCATGCAGCTAGGAGGGATTCGCATCTCGACTAAGGAGAGGGAACGGAGGATCACCAACCGCCTGTGCCTCTATTGCGGAGTTGCTGGACATTTTGTTAATTCATGTCCAGTAAGAGGCCAGAGCCCATCAGTAAGCGGAGGGCTACTGGTGAGCGCTACTACTCTGGTCTCTTCATCTAGATCTTGTACTACTATGTCGGTCCATCTACGCTGGACCGGTTCGGGTGCTACATGCAGTGCCTTGATTGACTCTGGGGCTGAGGGTTGTTTCATGGACGAAGCATGGGTTCGGAAACATAACATTCCTTTCAGACCGTTAGACAAGCCTACGCCCATGTTTGCCTTAGATGGTAGTCATCTTCCCAGTATCAGATTTGAGACACTACCTTTAACCCTCACAGTATCTGGTAACCACAGTGAGACTATTTCTTTTTTGATTTTCCGTTCACCGTTTACACCTGTTGTTTTGGGTCATCCCTGGCTAGTATGTCATAATCCTTCTATTAATTGGTCTAGTAATTCTATCCTATCCTGGAACGTTTCTTGTCATGTGAAGTGTTTAATGTCTGCCATCCCTCCCGTTTCTTCTGTCCCTACTTCCCAGGAGGAACCTGGCGATTTGACAGGAGTGCCGGAGGAATATCATGATCTGCGCACGGTCTTCAGTCGGTCCCGAGCCAACTCCCTTCCTCCTCACCGGTCGTATGATTGTAGTATTGATCTCCTTCCGGGGACCACTCCTCCTCGAGGTAGACTATACTCTCTGTCGGCTCCCGAACGTAAGGCTCTCGAGGATTATTTGTCTGTGTCTCTTGACGCCGGTACCATAGTGCCTTCTTCTTCTCCGGCCGGGGCGGGGTTCTTTTTGTTAAGAAGAAGGACGGTACTCTGCGCCCCTGCGTGGATTATCGAGGGCTGAATGACATAACGGTTAAGAATCGTTATCCGCTTCCCCTTATGTCATCAGCCTTCGAGATTCTGCAGGGAGCCAGGTGCTTTACTAAGTTGGACCTTCGTAACGCTTACCATCTCGTGCGCATCAGAGAGGGGGACGAGTGGAAAACGGCGTTTAACACTCCGTTAGGGCATTTTGAGTACCGGGTTCTGCCGTTCGGTCTCGCCAATGCGCCAGCTGTTTTTCAGGCATTAGTTAATGATGTTCTGAGAGACATGCTGAACATTTTTGTTTTTGTCTATCTTGACGATATCCTGATTTTTTCTCCGTCACTCGAGATTCATGTTCAGCACGTTCGACGTGTTCTACAGCGCCTTTTAGAGAATTGTCTCTACGTAAAGGCTGAGAAGTGCTCTTTTCATGTCTCCTCCGTTACTTTTCTCGGTTCCGTTATTTCCGCTGAAGGCATTCAGATGGATTCCGCTAAGGTCCAAGCTGTCAGTGATTGGCCCGTTCCAAGGTCACGTGTCGAGTTGCAGCGCTTTTTAGGTTTCGCTAATTTCTATCGGCGTTTCATTCGTAATTTCGGTCAAGTTGCTGCCCCTCTCACAGCTCTTACTTCTGTCAAGACGTGTTTTAAGTGGTCCGGTTCCGCCCAGGGAGCTTTTGATCTTCTAAAAGAACGTTTTACGTCCGCTCCTATCCTCGTTACTCCTGACGTCACTAGACAATTCATTGTCGAGGTTGACGCTTCAGAGGTAGGCGTGGGAGCCATTCTATCCCAGCGCTTCCAGTCTGACGATAAGGTTCATCCTTGCGCTTATTTTTCTCATCGCCTGTCGCCATCTGAGCGCAACTATGATGTGGGTAACCGTGAACTGCTCGCCATCCGCTTAGCCCTAGGCGAATGGCGACAGTGGTTGGAGGGGGCGACCGTTCCTTTTGTCGTTTGGACAGACCATAAGAACCTTGAGTACATCCGTTCTGCCAAACGACTTAATGCCCGTCAAGCTCGTTGGGCGTTGTTTTTCGCTCGTTTCGAGTTTGTGATTTCTTACCGTCCGGGTAGCAAGAACACCAAGCCTGATGCCTTATCCCGTCTGTTTAGTTCTTCTGTGGCTTCTACTGATCTCGAGGGGATTCTTCCTTATGGGCGTGTTGTCGGGTTGACAGTCTGGGGAATTGAAAGACAGGTTAAGCAAGCACTCACGCACACTGCGTCGCCGCGCGCTTGTCCTAGTAACCTCCTTTTCGTTCCTGTTTCCACTCGTCTGGCTGTTCTTCAGTGGGCTCACTCTGCCAAGTCAGCTGGTCATCCCGGTGTTCGAGGCACTCTTGCGTCTATTCGCCAGCGCTTTTGGTGGCCGACTCAGGAGCGTGACACGCGCCGTTTCGTGGCTGCGTGTTCAGACTGCGCGCAGAAGAAGTCTGGTAATTTTTTTCTGCTTCTGCTCCTGGTCTTGCTGGGTCTCAGTCTGTTCCCTGCCATCGCATCTCTCCTGTTCTTGTTCCTGCCCTTGCTGTGTCTCAGTCTGTCCCTAGTTCTCATTTTTTTTTTAGAGTAGTACCCTAGTTTCCCTTTTTATCGTTTTTCGTTACGGTCCTGAGGAGAGGAGTTGGGTTCTTTCTCGGGACGTGCTGGACCGTTTGATCTATGATTTCCTCCGTTGCCGCCAGTGTTCCTCCTCGAGAGCGCCAGGAGGCGCTCGGTGAGTGGGGGGTACTGTCATGTTTTGTCTTATATCATCTTGTCATTTTGCTTTTCCTTCTGTTCGTTTCCCCCTGCTGGTCTTATTAGGTTCGTTCCCTTTTTCTATCCTCTCTCTCCCCTCCCTCTCTCTCCTCTCTCTATCGTTCCGTTCCTGCTCCCAGCTGTTCCTATTCCCCTAATCATCATTTAGTCTTCCCACACCTGTTCCCGATCCTTTCCCCTGATTAGAGTCCCTATTTATTCCTTTGTGTTCCGTTCCTGTCCCGTCGGTTCCTTGTTTTGTATTCACCATGCTGTGATTGTGTTTCGCCCTGTCCTGTCGTGTTTTTGCCTTCATCAGATGCTGCGTGTGAGCAGGTGTCTCTGTCTACTACGGCCTGCGCCTACCCGAAGCGACCTGCAGTCTGTGGCCGCTTCTCTTGTCATTCCCCTCTACAGACTAGAGGATTTCTGTTATTCCCTGTTTGGATTTAAATAAACTCTGTTTCTGTTAAGTCGCTTTTGGGTCCTCTATCACCTGCATGACAAAGCCAACCTCATCTGTTTTGCCCCATGGTTGCGCACACACATCATCTTTGTTGCTAAAACAACCAACCCGTCTCGTCAACATCAACTCATTTGTTGATGAATCCATATCTATTTTACTACTAAACATAGAATTGTGCCATTTTCACATACATGTGTGTTGATGTTGGGGTGGTGCTGGAGATGATAAATATGAGTTGAAACATGTTAACATTTCCCTTTTAAGGGATGAGTTGTAAATGAGTCAGCGTTAGCCTCTTCAGGGTAATTAACTTACCGTTTAGCAATATACCCACTGATTCATCCCTATCGTGCCTTTTGCTCTTTTCAAACCAGGGTTTATCACTAGTCACCAGGCAGCTTTGGTACTCCCATAAAGTGATTTATTTTGACTGGTGAGGTTCTGTATGATGCATGATGACCAAAGCTGACATCTGGGCAGTGAGTCTGGCTCTTGTTTCCTAGCTACGTTGTATGGAGGAAGAAATGCAGGCAAACACTGTTTGAGAGAGAGAGAGAGAGAGAGTGAGAGAGAGAGAGAATGATTTATTTGTCCCTTTTTGCTCGTCTTTATCAAGTGTGCCAATAATTTTGTACCTAGCGGTAGATGACATCACAAAAAGCTACTAACAATGGTCTCTGGACCTTTAGTTGTCAGAAATGTACACATCAAAGGTTTGAATGAGCATGCAGGAGACCGTTTCACCTCCGACCTTTCACACCTGACTCACTATAGGCTGGGAGGCTGGATAGATGTGTCCCGTTGGTGATAGATTAGTGGACAATTGCCTCATTATATGGGAATTTAGCAGACACTTTTATATAAACCCACTTACAACTTTACAACTTCAGCATTAATTCATCACAATCCTTTCACTTACTTAGCCTAGTACACAAGCTACTATGAAGTACACTTACTTAGCCTAGTACACAAGCTACGATGGAGTACACTTACTTAGCCTAGTACACAAGCTACGATGGAGTACACTTACTTAGCCTTGTACACAAGCTACGATGGAGTACACTTACTTAGCCTAGTACACAAGCTACGATGGAGTACACTTACTTAGCCTAATACACAAGCTACGATGGAGTACACTTACTTAGCCTAATACACAAGCTACGATGGAGTACACTTACTTAGCCTTGTACACAAGCTACGATGGAGTACACTTACTTAGCCTAGTACACAAGCTACGATGGAGTACACTTACTTAGCCTAGTACACAAGCTACGATGGAGAACACAAGCTACGATTGAGTACACTTTCTTTTGACGGGGCCTTATTATTACTATTATTATTATTATTATTGTATCATGACTCAGATTTATTTGATCTTAGTCAGTTTTGATACATTTTGAGAGAAAAAGTCATGATTTGACATTCGTAAATAATTTACAGTTCAGACGTCTACCCGTATGTTTCTTTCATCTGTTTGGGAATGTTCTTTAATGTAATATTTCCATTCATGCTTCACCTATTAGTTTAGCTTTACAGTAATTGCCTTGGCAAGTTGTTTTAAGATGCAAATGGAGGATCTTAATTTGATCACTCTCCATCGCTGAGAATTATCCTGCAAAGCAGGACATATACAAAACGTGTATTTGAGTTTTAAAAAGGCTTCTGAAGTTTGTAATGTCCACAAAGAAATGTCAGACTTGATTTGCCCTAATGAAAAATGTATCAACCCCTACAAAAATGTCCATACATTTTTAATACACATAGTAATTCACATTTCCTGTTGCGGCAGGATTAAATTCTTGTTGTAGAAAACTGTCTCAAATTAAGATGTGTTTTCTTCGATGAATCTCTACCATTAATCAAATCTTTCAGTTGGCAGGGGTTCGATTTTTTTAAATTAATATTGTACTCCGAGTATCTTAAAGCTTCAATATGTAACTTTTTGGCCGACCCAACCAAATTCACATAGATATGTAAGTTATAGATTTGTCATTGAAAGTAAATCTAAGAAGCGGTAGATATGCTATTTCTATGCTTCCCTTTCCACAATTGACTTTTTGCGTCTTTTACTTTCAGTTTTGTACACCAGCTTCAAACAGGAAAAGATATGTCACAACGGTTTAGATGGTACGGTCATTATCTACATAATGACTGCTGACCACCTGCACACCAACAGTCTCCTTGCAGACTCTCAGCACATATGCCCAAACATACAAACACACAAAAACAAACATTGTTTAAGTGCCTCACTGTATTTATATTCTGTATTATATTTAGATTATTACAACTATTCCCTCTTGTTATGCACCCTGTCGAGAGTAAACCTGCAAGTAAGCATTTTATTTTACTGTGTTGTGCCATGTGATTACGGAATGACAAATACACTTTGAGTTGACTTGACTTGTAGGCCATTCTCCTTGCTATAGGTTGTGGCCTCATGGCTTACCAGGTCTGCGGTAACTCTGATTGTGGCAGCTGGAATTCGAGGGGTGGGAGTTAGGGAGGGTTGAAATAACAGAGTGCAGGGAGCAACAGATCGACCTTGGTGTGAGAGAGAGAGAAAGAGAGGAAGAGACGGCGAGAGAGAGGAATGCACTGAAATGGGAGATGTAGGCCCATATTCACATAAAACCTGAATGCATGTACATGTATTTAACACCACAAAGAAACTGAGAAATACACTAAATGCACACAAGTATCCAAATACACCATTTCAAATGAGTGGATTTGGCTATTTCAGCCACGCCCGTTGCTGACAGGTGTATAAAATCGAGCACACCGCCATGCAATCTCCATAGACAAACATTGGCAGTAGAATGCCCTTACTGGAGAGCTCAGTGACTTTCAATGTTGCACCGTCATAGGATGCCACCTTTCAACAGGTCAGTTCGTCAAATTTCTGCCCTCTAGAGCTGCCCAGGTCAACTATAAGTGTTGGTATTGTGAAGTGGAAACGTCTAAGAGCAACAACGGCTCAGAAGTGGTAGGCCACACAAGCTCACAGAACAGGACTGCCGAGTGCTTACTAATCTGGAGTGATGAGTCACGCTGAACCATCTGGCAGTCCCGACAGACAAGTCTGGGTTTGGTGGATGCCAAGAGAAAGCTACCTGCCCGAATACATATCTGACAACTGTAACGTTTGGTAGAGGAGGAATAATGGCCTGGGGCTGTTTTAATGTTTCGGGACTAGGCTCCTTAGTGCCAGTGAAGGGAAATCTTAACGCTACAGCATACATTCTAGATAATCCTGTGATTCCAACTTTGTGGCAAAAGTTTGGGGAAGGACCTTTCCTGTTTCAGTATGACTATGCACCCGTGCACAAAGTGAGGTCCATGCAAAAATGGTTTTTCAAGATCGGTGTGGAAGAACTTGACTGGCCTGCACGGAGCCCTGAACTCAACCCCATCGAACACCTTTGGGTTGAATTGGAACACCAACTGCGAGCCAGGCCTAATTGCCCAACATCAGTACCCAACCTTACTAATGCTCTTGTGGCTGAATGGAAGAAATTCCCTGCAGCAATGTTCCAACATCTAGTGGAAAGCCTTCCCAGAAGAGTGGAGGTAGCAAAGGGTGGACCAACTCCATGTTAATGCCCATGATTTTGGAATGAGATGTTCAAACAGGTGTCCACATACTTTTGGTCATGTAGTGTATGTTCCACGTTGATAATGGTTGTGATGGTGATGATATTGGCACTTATCAAATGCAAAGCATTTCCACAAACAAAAATGTACAAGTACATTTTCATTGAAATGGCTAGTATTTGAAGATTTTAGTAGACATGTTTACGAGAGAAGATAACTTTGTGTGGTTCTGGGTTCTGTGCTGCATTCAGTAGGGGAGAGAAGAAATCAATGGCACCTTCAGACCCTTATTTATGGTTGTGCCAAACCCAGAGCCTCATAACTGGATGACAAACTCGCTGGAAGGGAGGATGGGGGTGTGGCGGGGGTGAAAGAAGGGAGAATGGGCAGGTGGGGGTGTGGAGGGGTTAGAGGAAGGGAGGATGGGGGTGTGGCGGGGGGGAAAGAAGGGAGAATGGGCAGGTGGGGGTGTGGAGGGGTTAGAGGAAGGGAGGATGGGGGTGTGTGGCGGGGGTGAAAGAAGGGAGAATGGGCAGGTGGGGGTGTGGAGGGGTTAGAGGAAGGGAGGATGGGAGTGTGGCGGGGGTGAAAGAAGGGAGAATGGGCAGGTGGGGGTGTGGAGGGGTTAGAGGAAGGGAGGATGGGCCGGTGGGGGTGTGGAGGGGTTAGAGGAAGGGAGGATGGGCCAGTGGGGGTGTGGAGGGGTTAGAGGAAGGGAGGATGGGCCGGTGGGGGTGTGGAGGGGTGTGGAGGGGCTAGAGGAAGGGAGGATGGGCCAGTGGGGGTGTGGAGGGGCTATAGGAAGGGAGGATGGGCCAGTGTGGAGGGGTTAGAGGAAGGGAGGATGGGCCGGTGGGGGTGTGGAGGGGTTAGAGGAAGGGGGATAGGCCAGTGTGGAGGGGGTAGAGGAAGAGAGGATGGGCCGGTGGGGGGGTGTGTGTGTGTGGCGGGGGTAGGGCCGGTTTGGAGGGGGTAGAGGAAGGGAGGATAGGCCAGTGGGGGTGTGTGTGGAGGGGGTAGAAGAAGGCAGGGTTGGGGGTGGGGTATGTGTGTGGAGGGGGTAGAGGAAGGGAGGATGGGCCGGTGGGGGTGTGGAGGGGTTAGAGGAAGGGAGGATGGGCCAGTGGGGGTGTGGAGGGGTTAGAGGAAGGGAGGATGGGCCAGTGGGGGTGTGGAGGGGCTATAGGAAGGGAGGATGGGCCAGTGTGGAGGGGGTAGAGGAAGAGAGGATGGGCCGGTGGGGGGTGTGTGTGTGTGGCGGGGGTAGGGCCGGTTTGGAGGGGGTAAAGGAAGGGAGGATAGGCCAGTGGGGGTGTGTGTGGAGGGGGTAGAAGAAGGCAGGGTGGGGGGTGGGGTATGTGTGTGGAGGGGGTAGAGGAAGGCAGGGTGGGCTGGTGGAGGGGTATGTGTGTGTGGAGGGGGTAGTGGAAGGGAGGATAGGCCGGTGGGGTGGGGGGGAGTAGAGGAAGGGAGGATGGGCCGGTGGGGGTGTGGAGGGGGTAGAGGATGGGCCGGTGGGGGTGTGGAGGGGGTAGAGGATGGGCCGGTGGGGGTTAGGGAAGATGATTCCAAACGGGGGACCAACACCATAATAATGACAATGATATTCGAATGAGATGATCGTACAGGTGTCCACATACTTTTGGTCATGTAGTGTATGTTCCACGTTGATAATGGTTGTGATGGTGATGATATTGCCACTTATCAAATGCAAAGCATTTCCACAAACAAAAAATGTACAAGTACATTTTCATTGAAATGGCTCGGAAGGGAGGATGGGCCGGTGGGGGGTGGGTGTGTGGAGGAGGTAGAGGAAGGGAGGATGGGCCGGTGAGGGTGTGGAGGGGGTATAGGAAGGGAGGATGGGCCGGTGGGGGGACCAAAGGGGGACCAACTCCATATTAATGCCCATGATTGGAGGGGGTAGAGGAAGGGAGGATGGGCTGGTGGGGGTGTGTGTGGAGGGGGTAGAGGAAGGGAGGATGGGCTGGTGGGAGTGTGTGTGGAGGGAGTAGAGGAAGGGAGGATGGGCCGGTGGGTGTGTGTGTGGAGGGAGTAGAGGAAGGGAGGATGGGCCGGTGGGGGTGTGTGTGGAGGGAGTAGAGGAAGGGAGGATGGGCCGGTGGGGGTGTGTGTGGAGGGAGTAGAGGAAGGGAGGATGGGCCGGTGGGGGTGTGGAGGGGGTAGAGGATGGGCCGGTGGGGGTGTGGAGGGGGTAGAGGATGGGCCGGTGGGGGTGTGGAGGGGGTAGAGGAAGAGAAGTGGCAATGGCAAAACAGAGTAGGAAACTGTATATTCAGGTTACACTCAGGTGCCCTGCTACCAAGATTTGATGACTCAAAATGTCACTGTTTTCTACAGTAGTAATGCTCTGTCTGATTGAAATGCACAGCAAGCAGGGGTTGCTCGGTCTGATTGAAATGCACAGAGCACAGCTAGCAGGGGTTGCTCTGTCTGATTGAAATGCACAGAGCACAGCAAGCAGGGGTTGCTCTGTCTGATTGAAATGCACAGAGCACAGCTAGCAGGGGTTGCTCTGTCTGATTGAAATGCACAGAGCACAGCTAGCAGGGGTTGCTCTGTCTGATTGAAATGCACAGAGCACAGCTAGCAGGGGTTGCTCTGTGTGATTAAAATGCACAGAGCACAGCTAGCAGGGGTTGCTCTGTGTGATTAAAATGCACAGAGCACAGCTAGCAGGGGTTGCTCTGTGTGATTAAAATGCACAGAG